>NC_043962.1:47055319-47271580 GCF_902148855.1 Sphaeramia orbicularis | reverse complement strand
CCAAATATGTCAAGCAAAACCTTTTACTTATCCGTTTGATGCAGTAGCAGTAAAGAAAACTCAGCATTATGAGCTAAATGCACATTCACTACAAAACTCCACATATGTTAAGTCTGAAAATCAGCGTGCCTTTTGTGTATTGCAGATACAGGCCATGCACAAGAGCAAGAACATTTAAACTGTCAAATATGTAAAACAACATGTATATTTTTAAACCAATTTGTGTCATTAGAACATCAATATGACAAATGACAGGAGCACAGGCAAATTTTGTTTGTAAAGCAGACACGCACTAAGTCATAACATGCAAATATCCACCCTGGAGAGATCTTATCCAAAGATGCAGACCAAGAGCTACAGACACGAGTGTTAATTTTACTGTTTGTGTCTCATATGTAGGCCTCTTCATCCAACAATAGAAGCACATTACAGCAATTTGTTTGGATGTCGTCTGCCTCCAGACCTGTGATCTTTATCTGGGTCCTGTCCCTATGGGCCTTTTGAGACTTTCCCTCATGAATCAGGGCCTGTATTCCTAAAGATTCTTAGTGTAAAGAGTTGCTCCTGGTGGCCAAATTCTAGGGAAATTCTTAGAATCATGATGTTTTCTTAGAATTTCCCCTAAAAATTAAGAGTAGATCCTAGTAAAGATAAAAGCTATTCCTAAAAAATCCTAGCCCTTAAGAGAGCTCCTAAGGTGAGATCTGTTAGAGCAGGGAAGAAGACTTTTAAAGGGCTTAGGAGTTCCCTAAGCAGAGGACAAAATGGCCGATGGAAGAGGCAGGAGGGATAATCTCCAAACACTGGATGACAGTGAATTAATTAAACACTACAGATTGCACTGTAAAAAAAAAAAAAAAGTTAAAAAATGGTATTATTCCGGCACCTGGGGTGCTGAAAAAATACTGTTAAATAACGGAAATAACCATCTCATAAAAATACAGTAATTTTCCATATTAAAATACAGTTTTTTGCCCTAACTTTACATGAGATTTTGCATATTTTTTTAACTATTTAATGTTTAATAAAGAATATTTACATGTATTAAAACAATCAATTACACATATATATATATATATATATATATATATATATATATATATATATATATATATATATAATAATTCAATGAGACTAAGTTGTGCAATCCACTGATAAAAACTGTATTTGGACAGTTATCAGTGCTTATACATGTTATACATTTACAAAAATACATTTATTCAACATTTTTGTTGTGAAATCTCCCGTAATTACACAAGATATTTGTCAATTTACAAACAAGTCTTGTTAAACTTACAGAACAAATACCTTTTATGGTTAATTGTCAGTAATTTTATCTTGTTTCATTTTTTTTTTTACAGTATTAAACTTTAACTTAACAGTTTAATCTCATAAATAGAAAAGAAATATTTGTGAAATTATGATACATTTGAAATGTATTTTAACTGTATTTTTCTGTGAAAAAAGAAAAAATTTTTTAAAAAAATGGAAATTTTATGGTTATTCACAGTTACTTTTTTCGTGTTATTTTACATTTGACAAGTAAAATCATAGTCTATTTTTATCATTTCATTGATATTTTCCTGTATCTTAAAAATACAGGAAAAATCTGTAAAATAAACAGCGAAAATTCTGTTAAATTACAGATTTTTTTTACATTGTGGATCGTGCAGGAATCATGCTTGTGGTCGATCTCATTAGAGATGCACTTACTTCTACAACCCAATGCCACAATGCAATACCACCTGAAATCAAAGTCATCTCAACACTGAGGTTTGGCAACAGGGAAAATGGAACAATGCAGCAGTGATGACTTGTGTCTGTCACAACCTTCCATCTGCAGGGTCATCAGCCTCCTGAGGCCAGTCAGCAATCACAGACACTGATGAAAGCTGAGCCAGTTTACCCTCGTTAATACCAAATTGAGGTGAAATGTTGCAAGTTGAAAGTGCAAAAATTACCAGCATGCCAATTAATATGAGCAAACAATCAAACTATCACTATGTGAATACTGTGCCAGTGGGCCTGAGTTTTTTCACACATTTTGTAAGATAATTTTAAAGTATAGCTTACTATTCATTTAACAGATATTTTATTTTATGAAATATTATTTACAATTATACAGTCTTCATGAGATTAGATTCTATGATTAGGTTTATCAATTTGAGGGTCCATCTCTTGTCCATTATTGTCCAAAAGTATATTTTTTTTTCTAGCTTTTAGGATCAACCAATCACAGCTTTTGAAATGATGGCTCATACCTAGCAACAGGGTCAACCACATCTCCTCACTAAGATAGGAAGTCTGTCCATTCCTTGCTCAGATTTCTCTGAGAGTGTTCTGGAATCACTCCTGAGCTAAGACTCCTTGCAAGAAATTTTAGGTTAAGTTAGGAGCTCTGTGAGAGGATTCTCAGAATCTTTAGGAATACAGGCCCAGGTCTCTATCCAAGCAGGCCTGTCATGGCCGCTGTGCTTTCAGACATGCCAATGCGAAACCCGTTCTGATTGGCCCGACTCTAGAGCAGCCCCCGTCTCCCACCAGCCCCTTCTAAGCCAACTTTTACAGCCTGATCTGATGAGTGGAGGCGGGTTCTCATTCGGGTAGACGAGTGCAGACCCTAAGAGGGGACTAACTGGGCAATTAGAGTCACAGACCAATTTGGGAGAACAATAGGTCCACACATTTAACATGCTCCCCCTGCCAGAACCCAGCAGGGGTCTGTTGTTGGGCCTAATGGCTGCCCTGTAGACAGCGTGTCTGTCTTGGCAATGTGTTGCATGGCCCTGCCTCAGTTAATGTGAATGTGATGGTATTAGCTGAATGGACACCTGTCTGAGAGCTACTAAAAACCACAATGTGGCTGCTAAAACATTTGTGCATCCTTAATGTTACATGATACACTGTTTTCATTTTTTTCCCCTCAAGATAGCAGGTACTGGATTTTACAACTTGCATTTTTGCTAGTGCACATCATCCCAGTAAACGCCATCTGGCTATGCAAATCAGTATTTTTCCATGTCATTTTTTTTGCCAAATATTTATATAAGTGTCAGTTTTACACCATGTAGCTGAGCTTTACAGCTGCATTTTATGATTAATGCGGTCAGAGTATTTTATCAACATTTGGAACCCATGCTTGACGACACCCTAATTTACTTTCCACTGGACAGAAACGTGTAATGCTAATGGAGAAAAACTATGAACTGCTGCATAGGTGAAAGAACTAGTCATCAGTATGCAGGGTATCTGTACATATTTGTACACATTTAATTTTAAGACCTTTTAAAACACGAAATGCCATTAGTGCAGCAAAACAAAGTAAACAAGACACAGGCCTTCAGCTTAACTGCTGTCAGCAGACATATTTACAACAAATCATCTCTTGCACTAGACCTGACCAAGAAATACATCTTCATGGTAATTAGTAATACAAAATATGGGTAAAGTAAGAACCAAAACTGAGTAAAACATATTTTCATTATTTATGGTACAGTTCAATTTCAGGCAGTGTCTGGTTTACAGATAAAATCTTCTACGTAAATGTAAAACACCAAATCTTGCATAGGTATTTGTAGTCACTGAGTACAAACCAACAGACTACCTCTAAAACATGTCAACTGATGTATTCTTCAGCAAGGGACAAATGAATTTTAAATGCTATAGATGGGGCTTAAAAGCAGAGGAATATCGTCTATAAAGTCTTTTTGAGACAATGTTTGCCTTACAGTAGTCTCCATTAGTAGAGTGAAAAAAAACACCTGAGACTTACATCAAAGACAGGGGTGTGTATGTGGGGGGGGGGGGGGTGGCTGACTGAGATGGGCTCCCTTGTAGCACAGTGCACTCAGATAAAGGCTGTCTCCTCCCTGCATATGAGACACTCATTGACTTAAGAGACTTGAGCCCCATTTGCTTTTGCTCTTTTCTCCCTATAACACCCCCCCTCCCACACCCCCCACCTCCATCTGCTGGGCTCCAGAAGGACTGACAGTCCCTGTGCAGACTGTCAGTAGCACTCAATTGTCACATCCAGTCTCCGGGCCTTATGGGGAGACGCTGCCACGCCGAGGTGTGCAGACAACTGCAGGCCAACCAAGTACACTTAACCAGGGTAACACACTGCATGTACCGGAAGAGTTAAACTGTTCCCTTTTGATTTGAGTTCTCAACAGGAACCTAAATATAAGGCTCATTTATTACCGCTCATCTTGTCCGTAAAGCGTAGGTTAGTTTTGCATTCTAAAACTACATTAATACAACACACATTATTGTGCAGCCTTGGAACTAGAACTGCTATGACGCAATTTCTAATAATCTACCCAGGCTCTGTGACAGTTTAAACGGAAATCTTCTGTACGATCAAGCACACACACTTAATAAACACAGGACAAAATATTCATGCAGTACCAAGTGTTGACTTTATTTCTACTCCTGAATGGGGCCTACATATAGAACTCACAGAAAAATTTATCTTTTCAAATCACTTCAATTAACAGTGACTGACTACAGCTCACATCATAAACCCCCCACAAAAAACATGTGAAGAAATATGAAAATACTAAATTATAATATAGTTTGGCGAAGTTGGGGTACACTGTGCGTCACGCCGATGTCCACTTATGCACGTCTTCGTTCCTTAGCACTTCTGTTCTTCTGCGATTCTGTAAAATTACAGAGACGTTAATAGCAAGACCTACTTTAAACAAAAATTGTAAGAAACAAAAAAAAATAAAAATAAATAAAAACAAGTACATTCAGGGGAACACATTTTGAGGGGATTCTATCCAGTCAGATAAAAAAAAAAAAAAAAACACACTAAACATAATTTTAAATTGTATTGAACAGGATGTTTCCAACAACCATGACTATTCACATACTGTACATATACTGCATTTTGTTCTTTCACTGTTTTTAGTACAATTGATAAAGATTACATGATTTCACACTGGTGAGACAAATACAATACTACTTTTGGATTTGGATGAACAGTAATTTCCTTAAACATGACATGATGTCTATTAAACATGCCTTTGAGAGTCTCTGAGGGAGGGAGGGGGGTCACAGCCCAGATATCCCCCATTGATGAAACAATACTGCAGTAGTGCCCTGAAACATGCGTCCTAGAAGGGAAAGACATGCAGTTAATTCAATGTGTCACACTAGTATAAACATACATAGCTTTTTTGAAAATATGCTGCATTTTTGCGTTTCTTTGCTTTGTGTCGTTGCTTACCTTGATGAGAATGTGGGGGTTTCCAACTATTAAAAGCAGGGCTTTGGGACGAGTGATTGCCACGTTGAAGCGCTTGGGATTGGCCAGAAAGCCGAGAACACTTTGCAAGTCATTATTATCCACCGATTCATTTGAACGCACCTATAATGTACAAGAACAATCAGCATAAGCAGTATTATTGAGCGCTATCTTAACACTTTAGTTTTTCGGATTCAGGTAAAAGAAACAATATTACCATATATTGTGTCACTTTACACTGACTCACTACAGCTGAGATGAGAACTTAGACATATTGCGTCATTCTAAATGTAATGCATGAGGAGTGAAAAAAAAAAAAAAACAAGAACAAAAATTAAACAGAAGATGCTGTGCACTTTTAATACCCCTTGGCCAAATATAGTGTAAGATTCTGTTGAAAGTGACTGTCCTATAATTTAGATTAGATTGTCTTTGTGTAATATTTATAACATACTTATTTATTTTTTATTTATATTTTTTTTATTAGGCTTTTTAGTCTCCCACCTGACCCAGGGCCACCACAAACTGATTACATTCTATGTATTCATCATAACGTACTCCATGTGTCACCCCCCCCCCCCCCCCCCTCCTCTATATCTCTATCGCTCTCTCTTTTCTCCTCCTTTACTCTCTCTCTCTCTCTCTCTCTTTAACCCCAACTGGTCAAGGCAGACAGCCATCCTTCAGGAGTCTGGGTCTGCTCGAGGTTTCTGCCCGCTAAAGGGAAGTTTTTCCTTGCCACTGTCACCAATCACAAGTGTTTGCTCCTGAAGGATTCTGTTGGGTCTCTGTAAACTTAATTTGATTCTGATTTGAATTGATAAAGCACTTTGTGACTCTGTCTGTGAAAAGTGCTCTATAAATAAAATTTACTTACTTACTTATATTTGAATGTACTCACATATTATAACTGTAAAAAGGCACAAGGCCATTTGACCTTGAAAAAGTAGGTCAAGGTCACCCATTTTCAATAGGCTTCTGCTCTATGCTAAGATGCAACTACAGTATAAATTTGGTGCAGATATCTCAATGCATTCTTCAGATAATGAGATGATGTTGTTGAACAGGTAAGCGGGCGGACAGACAGACAGACAAAATGATCACAATACCCCTTGGCTGAGGGTTAAAAACCACATTGATCAAGATTAGATAATATAAAAAAAAAATAAAACATTTGCAGACTCTTGTCAGCATTCTTGAATGGAGTTAAAGCTGTGGGAGACTTTCGTCACCAATTTCTCATCAAATCTGTAAAGTCGCAGTCATAGCCTAAGTATCACAAATCCATAAGTCTCTCTGTGATTACTCACCTGAATCTCTTCCCTCACGGTGACCAATTTGAAGTGCCATCCACCAAAAACAAACCATGTGTTTACAAACAGAGCCGGTAGGCAACTCGGGCATCTTCGGAATTCTGTCGCGACGTGCACTGTGGGAAACGGAGGTTCACGCAGCCGCCTGGCAGCAGCTGTGCAACCGTATGATATCATATGACTGCAATAAACATGACGTGGAAACTGCTGGAGGGAAGCGGAGCTCCGCCTGGCAGCGGCAGCTGCAACAAACATGCCGTGGAAACGGCGGGAGCGCTGCTTCCCTCCAGCCGTTTCCGCTGCCAGGCGGCTGTGCGAACCTCCGTTTCCCACAATGCCCGTCGTGACAAAATTCTGAAGATGCCCGAGTTAACTCCCGGCTCTGTTTGTAAACACATGGTTTGTTTAAGGTAGAGTACACTACAAAATTGTTCACCGTGAGAAAGAGATTCAGGTGAGTAATCACAGAAAGACTTGCGGACTCATGATACCTTGGATAAGTCTGGGGTTTTACAGATTTGATGAAAAATTGGTGACGAAAGTCTCCCACACCTTTAAGTTTAGCTTATGTGGCAGGAACCATGTACAGAAAACAGAGCAGAGATGCTCTGGACCAGATTATAACATTCTCACTAATTTCCATCTGTAGTCCCCGTGGCAGGCAAGAAGGAAATTAAAAAGGGAAACCATACAGAGAATTAAAAGAAAAACCACACTTAAAAAGAAGTCAGGGTGTAGAATGCAACTGAAGGGAAGAGTCAACGCTGGCAGTCTTGGTTTCTTAAAACCCATGTTTTTGTCTTGGTGGCAAAATCTATCAAATTTGTGGTTCCTTCAGTTCAGTGGGGAGTTTGCTCCATACTGTTACGGCTTTATATGTATATGTGCTGTACTCTTAGCCTAAATATGAACTATTTTTAATGAATACAAAAGTAAGTCTGGTTTGACCCATAACAGGCAAGTTTGTAAATTATTCAAGAAGGAACAAACATCAGACAGCATTTATTTCAAAGTGCATTCTGATGTTTGCGGCTTACATTACCTGTATTCTGTTTTCACTTACTGTAGACAAGATAATGACCAGGAACTCCTGTCCTTGGAACTCTTCCACAGAGCCCACTTTAATGTCAGAGAGGCCCACCTTACCCAGCAAACGAATCTTCTCACACTGGAAAATGGGAAAATAAAGTCCGGTAAAGATTAACACTTTCAGTGCCATGGGCCGATTAAATCGGCTTTACGAAAACAACCTGTAAAGTGCCACGGGCCGATCAGATCGGCTTTGGAGAACACGCCACATTTGTGTACAAACAAACCATCCACCCCCATTTCTTTCTCACATTTCGATGACGTTCTTTCTGTGTCCCCCTTTTGAGACCAAGCAGACGGGAATTTGAGGTCACGAGACCGAATAATATTTTTATATCTTTTTAATGTTTCTTATTCTCCGGTGTTTCATCAGAGGGAGCCCTCCATGCCGGGGGGCGGCTGTGGACTCCGGGGGCTGTGGCACCTTCTCTCACTGGGTCCGCTCCTTTTTGGTGGGTGGGGGTCCCAGTTGGCCCTCTCCCACTAGTTGGGATGCGGGGCTGTGTTGCTGGTGCCTGGTTGCCGGGGTCGGCGGCTGCCTCCTGGTGCGGATGGCTCCCTGAGACAGCGCCTCCTAAATTGATGTTTTACTTTTACTTGTACATTTTTGTTCTGGTCTACCCGTGCAGTCAGTCTTCTTAAGTATGTGTGAGCTTGTGGGTTTGCATGTATATGTGGGTTTGCATGTATATGTGTGTGTGCGCGGGTGAGTGGGTGGGGGGCGGTACTGATTTTTAAACTGATATGTAAAGCACTTTGTGCTACAGTTTTTAATGTATGAAAAGTGCTATATAAATAAAGATTATTATTATTATTATTATTATATTATAAATTATGCAAATTACGATCAATAATGAATCGGCTGCGTCCGGTGCGTTTTGGATCTAATCAGCAATCGGTCGGATGTTACCGAGCGGTTTCCTGCAGGATTCTTCAAATATTATAAAAACGATGCGAAATACTGAAAAACGGCCAAATTCTGTGGCACTTTTAAGGCATATTAGCCCCTTAACTGTCTGGCACTTAAAGAGTTAATTTATACTTACTATAAAAGTCATTTTAAAGCCAAGATTCTGGTCCAACCCCTTTGAATTTATCACAATGAATGCAACATACATGCACAACTCATACAGAAGAGTTCCAAACTTAAGAATGACACCAGGCATTTTACCATCACTTGTGTTACAAAGTAAATTATAAAATCAAACTGTCAACAGGTACTTACAGCAAGTTCCTTACATCAACTATAAACTGACTTTGGAGTAACATTTATGGAGTGTTATGGTAAAGTAAAAATTATTATCACAGCTTAGAAGTGGCTGCTGCTTAATATCCTGTCTTTATACAGCAAATGTAAATGTCTACTTCATTCAGGAGTGAACAGTATCATAGTTACTTAAAGTGGATTATGACAGACAGAGCTAAACAATGATAAACTTTGTAATAATGATATTCACAGGTTTTTAATCTGCTGTACATAAATTCTGCTGTCCTAAATATGGTTCACTGGCTAAAAACATAAGCTGCACATCCAGAAAATAACTCTTGCGCAGTGCTTTTGCATTAATCTAGAATGTTATGAGCATTAACTAAATTGGTTGTAATTGTCCAGTGAGCCCAATTATGCATCTAACCTATGCATCCCCATCTTATTTCCACATTAAATGACACAGAGCAACCAGGAATTATCAGAGTATAATCACCTCTACTACCCAGAACAAGGGAAAATATTGTCTTAAACAGAACAGTAGTTCAGTAAACAAAATTTTTAAGAACAAGACCATTTTATTATCCTCCTGAGACCCAGAGAATACAAGGTTCAGATTTTTTATGAAAAAAGTCTAGACTGAAAACACTGATGCATTTTTTCAGATACATTTTCTTTTTTTTTTTTCTGAATGTCCTTTACAGTGGCTTTTTTATCTTTATTTTTAAGATAAAGCTGGGGAATTCTTGTCCACAAACATTGACAAAAACAGAGATGGGTCTTAGGAGGTTAATTCAAAATATCCATGGCCCATGTTTAGTTGTGGCATGAATAACACACTTTACAAAGCATTGTTGCTCCTTTGGGATTGAATATTACAACAGTAATGGTTGTTGATGGTACATAATCATTTGTTATCTTTTTTGTAATTTAGTGACTGACTTTTTTCTTTGTTATGGACTGTATACATTGGCCAATTAGACAGGTCATGTGGAATTGGGGTGGGACAATGTGGGCTTTACTTCTTCCTATTCCTTTTCAGGCATTGAGTGTTGTTGAAAAGTCACAGGGAAATTGTTGTACATTTGTGTGATACTTGTTTTCTTTTTTGGCTGATTTATTTCCATATTTTGGAGTGTCCTTTTGGATCTGGAATTTCTTTTGCCTGCTTATGTTTAAAGTGAAGTCTATCTATATGCATAATACGGCTATAAAATGCACAGAGTTTATTTTTGATAAGTATAATATTTTTGCGTTCTGTGGGATTGGTTCAAATTTATTTTAATATGTGTAAGAGTTGTTAAGTTACTTCAAGGAACTGACATGGGACTTCAACATTTTTTTTTATTTACCATTTTAAACTTTTTTTTCTTGTTTTTGTTTTTTTGATATTTGAAAAAAAAAAAAAACTGAATCATTACCATACCTTTTACAGTGGCTGTCTAATAGTGCCCGACCGATTTGGGATTTTTGGGGCCGATGCAGATATTGGGGGCTAAAAAAAGCTGATATCCAATATATCGGCAGATATCCGATATTGGCCGATAACCAATATATTGGCCAATATATGAAATAACACTGATCTACACAGGATATAATCATCTTATATTAGATAATTGTGGACAGGTGGAGAAACAGTTGCATAAATCTTTGTTTATCTCAAATATAATTTACACAACTTTCAAATGCAAACTATGCAATCAAAAAATAATTAGAGCAAAAAATATTTCTTACCACACAATTATGTTTTCACTCACAAATTTTGATGTGTCTGCATCATGGTACTACAACTTCCCATGTGGACTAAGGACTAAACTGAGCATGTGCAGAGTGAATTAGGTGAGTCCTAAGTTTCTCCTGATTGGAGCAATTGCAAGTGTTACAACTGACCCTGTTACAACTGTCCCCAGTCTCCCCTACACTATAAACACCCAGGCCTGCTGGCAGAATGAAACTGTGAGGTAGACAGGAAGTGCACAGATATGGGGGTGTGTGTGGGGGGAGTGAGTACTTCATAGGACTGGGGGTGGGGTGGGGGTGGGGGGTTAAGTGGTCCATCCTCGTCAGAGTGCGGTAGCGATCTGTGAGTTTCACTGGGGGGGGGGCAGCAAGTATTCTCCAGACAGCACACAAACACACACACAAGAGGAGCGAGCGACAGAATCTTCGCACAGCAAAAAAGTTCATATATCGGCAACATCAGCTACATATTGGCCGATGTTGATTAATTGGTGAAATGCTATAATTGGACCGATTAATTGGCCGGCCGATTAATCGGTCGGGTTCTACTGTCTAAGTCTGGAAATATACATTGTCATTTTTGAGAGACACATGCCTGTGTCATGTCTTTGTTTATATGCAACAAACAAGGTAATTTACTGCATGAAGATTCTCAGCACTGTATATCAAAAGTCCATTAAGAAAAGCACAAAAAACATTTCACAAATAAACCATGCAGTCTTACTTGTTTCCTGTAGGGGGTAATAATGCCAATGTCAGAGGTATCCACAGGGTTGTAAAGCTTCTTTGCCAGCTGGCAGCAGTAGAGCATGACCTGCACTGCTTCCACTGGGTTGAACCATGATGGGTTGTTTCCTTCCCTCATTTCTGTGCCCTAGGGACGAGCAAATATGAGAACATTTGTGCTGAATATACTTGTAACTTGATGTAATATTGGCAAAACAATGACCACAGATTTGCAAAAAACCCAACAAGAGCTCAACTGTTGGTTTCTTGTACATTGTTTTGCTTAAACATTATTATGCTGCGTTTCCACTACATGGAACCAGCTCGACTTGACACTAGGTCCTATTCCTGGAGACCGTTTCCATTACACGATTCTACTGACTTTAGAGTACCTGGACGTCATAGCGATTTGGCGCGTTACTTCCATGTCGTCTGTTGAGAAAGTTGCTGATAAACTCACTTGTGTGTTGTCACATCAAGCTCATGCTGAATTTTTACGTCGGCCACCAAAGATTGAATCTCCTCGACCAACCATGGTGTAGTTTTGTGGGCTGTCATCATGTGTTTTAACCTACCGCTATATTTACAGTAAACTTCTGCATCTTTTTTGTGTAGAATGGCGGGCCACAGAGACAACTCTCTGACCAGTCAGTGGGCTGCAGTGTTTAAACGTCACGTTTTAATATCTGTTCCCCAGTCTTGGAACCTTGGCGGAGGTGATACCAAAAAACTAGTACCAGGTGCCAGATTCCAGGTCCTTTTTTGTAATGGACACGCAAAAAGGCTGAGTCGAGTCGAGTCGAGCCAGTACCACATAGTGGAAATGCGGCATTAGAATGCTAGATTCTAGAGGCCTCGCTCTATATCTTCGGAAATAATTATTAGGCTACTTGTGACTTTCAATATACATTCAACAGCTTTTCAGCATGATCGTTTGCTACTCATTTAGTTTTTATAAATTGTCTTTCAACATCAGATGTTCTTAATCTACATGTTACTTGCTCTTGAGAACATCTGAGTTTTGTTGTTATGGATTTCTATGCAGCTTATTACTTTATTCAATTTGTAAATCAAACAGATTTTGCTTCACATTTACACACAAGAAAACCCGAAAGTTTTCACAATTACGTCAAAATTATGACAATTATCACAGTAGTCCCAAAAATATTTCTAAAGGTAAATTATGGGACTTCAAAGACTTAACAAAAATATTGACTAAAATCTGACAATCAAATGAAATCTTTGTTAGTTTTATGACTCCTCACCCTGACTCCATGAAAAAGAAGTGGGAAGCCTTTTTTAGGCAGGGTTTTCCATTGACACAGGGAGTCCACAACAGCCCTGGGTGCTTTCACACACAGTTCACCATGGTAGAAGAGCTTGGACGACAGCGCAATCAAGGCTTCGTGAGAACGGTAGTTGTATAACAGTTTGGTCACCTACGGACACAAAAAACAGCTTTGTGATCATTCTGCAAACAGCCCATGTAGTTACTCATAAAAATTGTGCTTAAAAATTTATTTGCATGAACAGTATCCCTATCAATACAATAAAGCACTTATTTTTACCAAATTCAAAACCTATATTGATGTGTAAATGTATCTCGGTAGTACCTAAAAACTGATGTTGTATGCTTTACACTCACCAGTTTAGGGTTGTATCCCCAGTCGTGTCTAGAGTACAGTGGGTTGGCCATCAGCCTCTCCAACAGGGAAACACCCAGACCAAAGGCAGCTGCCAGCTTTGATTTCACTACTGGACCCAACTGACAGGGATCTCCAGCCAACACAATCTAAGTAGCCGGGTTAAATATCATTAATAAAACAAATTTCACCAAGTAATTATTAATCACTATAACAGACATAACTACCTCTAAAGCACTCAACAGAACGTGATACTGGCCCTGACCTGTCCATCTTTCTCTGACATAAGACTTATCGGGATCAGGGACTCCGGTTCTGTGGCCTGCCCAGCTTCATCCAGGAAAAGATGGGAAAAATGGCCCACTCTGAGAAAGAATCAGTTCACAGTTAGCAAACTCAGCCTCAAGTATTAGGAAAAGTTTATTTAAAATGCAGGGCTCTATTCAGCCTGCAGCTAAGCCTTACTGTAGTCCTATTTTGTTGAACATGCTAGCACTGGCACAGGTGCTGACTACAATCCTGTGAAACGCAGCATGACGAACATCTTCTCCTGCACTCGAGTAGGGTCTCAACACTTCTGGGATGGACTAAGAAAGACAGAAAAAACAAGTGGTGCCAGGCACAACAAACCCCACCCCTCACATGTATTGTAGATTATTTTGGCATCGATCCAGCTGATGTCATCATGTCTATGCGTGTGGTGATGTCAGCATATCAATTGCCTCTATACATGTGCCAAGTTTGAAGTAAATTGAAACAAAACTGATGTTTTTTTATAAATATGTGAAATTTCACCCATTATAAGTAAATGGGAGAAAAAAAAGATGTAGAAAAATTCATAAAAAATTTGAACTTTTAGCTACTTTTCCCAAAATGTAATCACATCTATTCTGGGTCACTGGCAATCTATAAATCCAATTTGGTATGAATTCAACAAATAGTTTTGCTGCTACAAATATGTGAAATTTCGCACATCATAAATAAATGGGAGAAAAAAAAAAATTTAAAAAAAATTCATAAAAAATTTGAACTTTTACCTATTTTCTCCAAAATGTAATCACATCTATCCAAAGTCACTAGCAATCTATAAATCCAGTTTGGTATGAATTCAACCAATAGTTTTGCTGCTACAGACATGTGAAATTTTGCCCATTATAAGTAAATGGGAGAAAAAAAGATGCAAAAAAATTCATCAAAAATTTGAACTTTTACCTATTTTCCCCAAAATGTAATCACATCTATTCTAGGTCACTGGCAATCTATAAACCAAATTTGGTATGATTTCAACCAACAGTTTTGCTGCTAGATAGTTAACAAAGAAACCGAACCAAAAACAAAACCCCTTGCTTCACCTTTGGGAGGCAGGGCAAAAATCAGTCAGTGAATCACAGATCACATCAGGCCTGTTACCCATAAGCTATAGTCAGTCCAAGCAAATGCATCCCAATCTGAGCTTTTCTCTCATATATGACGCATTTGTTGAGTTCAGTAGATCATCAAGAGCACCCACTGTATGGAATCTGCGCTTTTCAATTCTCATCTGCACCATTTCCAACTTATACCATGTTCATATTGTCATCCTTAGTGTTCAATTCGGACTCAGATCAGATTTTTTTTTTATTTTGCTGTTCATAAATCGACCAGAAGACCTTCAGGAAACCCAAGCCTCACAAAGAGGCTCCAGACCGACAGGCAATCGAATGACCCAGTTGTGAGGTAGAAGTGCTAACCACTACACCACTCAATAGTTTTACTACTATATACACCAATCAGCCATAACATTCCAACCACTGATTGGAGAAGTGGTATTAATACAATGGCACCTTTCACTGGGTGGGTAGACTAGGTGGCAAATGAACATTTAGTCATTAAAGCTGTTGTGTTGGAAGAAGCAAAATGAGGAATGAAAGGAACTGAGTGACTTTGCCATGGACCATCTTGTAACAGTGATGACTGGGTCAGAGTATCTCCACAGCTGCAGGTCTGTGGAATGCATGTTTTTGTGGACAAAGGGGGATGTACACAATATTAGACAGGTGATAATACTGTTCTGCTCTTGTGAATGCTCAATTGGTTGAGATCCAGTTCTTGTTCTTTAGGCCACTTTTGATAGATACTAACCACTTCATACTGGGAATGCCCATCAAGCTCTGGAGATGCTCTGACCCAGTGATTTGGCCATCATAATTTCTTCTTTGTTAAAGTTGTTCAGATCCCTACTCTTGCCCATTTTGTAGTTTCTAATACGTCAACTCAAAATGTTAATTTACTGTCCAATATATCCCACCCAGGACAGGTCTCATTGTAATGACATATTCAAAATTAATAACACTTTGCCTGTCAGTGGTCATAATGTTATGGTTGATCGGTGTATGATGCTTTGATTAATTTTATTGCTGCATTAATTTACGCATATTGTATATACTTACTACATTAGACCTACTTCATAGCATGTGAGTAACTACTTCCAGTCCAAAGCTGTCCTGAATTTCCATTTAAAGAGATGTAGGAGTCCCATGAATTCTTATCTGACTTTTTAGACTAAGGTCACACTGAACAAGAGCAAATTTGGAACCATTTCAGGATCTGCAATCTCACTAAATAGATGAGAATTCATGCAGCTTTTTGGTCACTCTAGATTGACATTAAACACAACTGTGCACTGAAGAAATTCAAATACCACAATGTGCTTCAAATAACCTCAACCTTAAAAAGCTGCAGCAGAGAAATACAACACATTAATGTAACAATGAAATCTATCATGCAGACACCACTGCTTTTATGCATTCAACTCCATTCAAGACTAATCTATTCACAACAGAATCTATTATAGCCACCTTTAAAAATAACTTAAGTCAAAATACATAGATCTGAGCTATAACAGGAAATGAACAGTATGCTGATAGCGTGAATGTACTCTTTGAAATCAAGGCATGACATTAAATGTTCTGTAGATGCACGCTGCATATTACCACAACATTATCTATTAAAAGAATCAGTGACGGAGACTCCCAGCTTTGTGCTACTAGCAGCTGTACAGACCTTACTATACACAGAAGCATGCATATTATCCCTTTGATCATATTATAGGAGATGGAAATAAAATACACAGTGAATTTCCTTCCCCTGATACTTTGTAATACCTCTTCATGCCTACAGGATGCATTGACACGAGCCAAACTTGCTGCACCCAAGAAACCACTGTGATGTAGACGGATGCAGATGAGGTCAGCAGCGCTGTTGGATGGAGTGCAAACAAGTTCCGACTACTGGGCAGAAAATGGTACACCTGGGAGGGGCACAAATTTCATGTAGTTATTCGCCCAAGAAACTTGACTGGCAGAAAGGTAGAAGAGGTTTCAGCATCAACACATTTGCATACCAATTGCTTTCGTCATTAATTTCCTTTTCCACACTACAGTATCAAATGGATCAGCTAGTAAAAGAGTACTATAAAATGTGAAAAATTTCCACAGAACTTAACCCATAAAGACACAGTGCTACTTTTGTGTCAGTTCCCAAATGAATTTTTCCTCTATATTTAACTTTCTTCAGTGATTTGTCATTTATTACAATATTATCCTCTGTATTTTGTGTTTTTTTTCAGTGAAAATCATGAATTGTCCTATATTTAATTCATTGATCATGTAGATTTTCATAAAAAGCTCAGAATTAGTTAAAAGTTAAGGGTTATTACATAAAAAAGAGAGAAAACTGAAGAAAAAGGGACTTTCAAAAATCTATCAATAACTGAATGTAAAAAAACAGGTGTTTCCATTTACTGTCATTTATTAAACTCCATGGTTTTACTGGTGAATCAATGTTATAGAAGATGACTGTTTCCATGGTAACTACGGAGCCACTGAATGTCAAATGGCTCATATCTGATGACTATGAGAAGATGAAAAGCTGCATTTTACACCAATTATTTACATGTATTTATAGGATTAGTGGATCAACAGGTATCAAACAATTTACATCAGTTGATTCTTTTGGTTGCCAGAGGATGCATGGGTTTTTATGGGTTAAAATAATATTCATAATTAATGCCACTTTGAACAGTTAAACACATTACATCAGTACATGACACAAAAAAGACAAAAATCTAGGAATGAGAGCTGTATTATTTTAGGGGTTTCTTCTACATAGGTTGCTTGAGACCTTCATACTGTAGCGTTTTGTGTGTATGTACACCTGTAGTATGGCCTCAATAAGGGTGATGGTCTTTCCAGTGCCTGGGGGTCCAAACAATACATAAGGGGTTGGGCCGACACTCTCCCACTAAGATTCTTTTCACTGCCTCTTTCTGAGAGGGGTTGAGATAGGGGTTAAAGAAGTGTCCTTGCTGGGCAGCGGTTTGGACGGCATTCTCCATCTATGAGTAATTACATATTTATCACTGATTTGTTTAATGTTAAATAATATGGTCATTCCTGTTGTATCAATATCAAAATACATGAATACCTTTAGTCTGTGTGGACTTTGGACTTCATGTCAATTGAAATGTTCGACAGGTTTCCACTTTCCACGGCTGGAGCCTGGAATTAAAATGCAATCACACAAAAGAAACATTACATGTAATACCACCCTTGCCCATTTTTCTTTTGTTATTTCACCTCGTTCGCCTCAGTCTTTTGTTTGGTTCTGATTCATCTATCCACTCTCCTGTCCACTGCGGGGCCTGAACAATAACTCTTGATGGAAAGAGAACTGCAAAAACAGAATGAAAATGACATATCTACAAAAATACCTCTACAATAAAAGTAGTGAAACTATCAAATTTGGGTCACTAAAAAAGAAGAATACGTCAGAAGTACTAGATGGTTGCATTTTCTAAATATGAAAATTCTATGCTTTTCACATTGAGAAATGGGTTTGTTCAAAAGGAATGTTCATCTCCAGTCTCGAGTTCCACTTCAAAACACTGTGTGTACTTAATACATTCAGTTTCCTGACTTTCCAGTGTCCATCCATCCATCCATTATCCACCGCTTATCCGGGGCCGGGTCGCGGGGGTAACAGTCTAAGCAGGGATGCCAGACTTCCCTCTCCCCAGACACCTCCTCCAGCTCTTCCGGGGGGACCCCGAGGCCTCCCAGGCCAGCCGAGAGACAATAGTCTCTCCAACGTGTCCTTGGGTCTTCCCCGAGGTCTCCTCCCGGTGGGACATGCCCAGAACACCTCCCCAGGGAGGCGTCCAGGAGGCATTCGAAACAGATGCCTGAGCCACCTCAGCTGGGCCCCTCTCGACGCAGAGGAGCAGCGACATCTACTCCGAGCTCCTCCCTGGTGGCTGAGCTCCTCACCCTATCCCTAAGGGTGCGCCCAGCCACCCTGCTGAAGGAACTCATATTCGAACCCGCTTGTATCCAGGATCTTGTCCTTTCGGTCATGACCCAAAGCTCATGACCATAGGTGAGGGTAGAAACATAGACTGACCGGTAAATCGAGAGCTTTGCCTCTCGGCTCATCTCCTTCTTCACCCACACCGACCGGTACGATGAACTGCATCACTGCAGACGCTGCACCGATCCGTCTGTCAATCTCACGCTCCATCTTTCCCTCACTCGTGAACAAGACCCCAGATACTTAAACTCCTCCACGTTGGGGCAAAGACTCCCCACCGATCCGGAGAGGGCAAAGCACCTTTTTCCGGTCGAGAACCATGGCCTCGGATTTGGAGGTGCTGATCCTCATCCCGCTCGCTTCACACCTCGGCTTGCAAACCGCCCCAGGGCACGCTGGCACTTTCCAGTGTAAGATTTATAAATACATAAATACACTACAAACAAAAGTTAAGGATATTTCTTTTTTTTTTTGTCATTTTTGGCCATTTGTAAATAAAACTAGGTCTGGTCATTAAAAAAACGTGTTTCAATTCAAGTCACAACACAAAAAAGAAAAAAAAAGTGCTGTGCAAGAATCCCAACTGGAAAAATAGCCCCAGAATTAAAAAATATCCTAACTTTTTTGTTTATAGTTTGTGTATATATATATATATATATATATATATATATATATATATATATTATAATTATATATATATATATATATATACACACACACCACAGTCCGTCCTCAAACTTATTCATACCCCTGCCATTTTTTGTAACTTTTTGTTTTTGTGATGAAATGAATGAGTTTTGTCAAGTTTGTTTGTGACTTATATGTGATACACAAGTGAGGAAATAAGAACAATGATACTTGGAGAAATACTTTATTTCAGGAGTATTTTAATAGAGGATTTCAAAAAAACGCCATGTTCAAAATTATTCATACCCTAGGTTTATTAAGTCCAAAGTCTTTCTTAATAGTCAATAGAGTAGCCTTTTTCTTGATAATGGTTCCTGTAAGTGTCCATAAGTTCTCTTCTGTCTCCTTTGGGGTTTTGGGTCCACTCTTCCTGGACCCAAGCCTCTAGCAGGGTCCGGTTGGATGGTTTCCTACACCATCACGCTGAGCCTTTGGCTCCCTCCACAGATTCTCTGTATGATTTAGGTCAGAAGCTTTGACTGGGTCCATGTCCTTGAACCACTACTGCACTACCCTGATGGTATGCTTAGGGTCATTGCCCTGCTGGGACGTCAGTCAGGCACCAATCTAGAGTTTCTCAGCAGACACTTCCACATTGTCATCCAGGATGTTGATATAATCCTCCTTTTCATGATGCCCTGTATCTTGATGAGGTTCTCGGTGCCACTAGCAGAAAAGCAACCCCATAGCATTATGTTGCCACCACCATGCTTGATGGTTGGGGCTGTGTTCAGCTTGCGTTCTTCTCCTTGCTTCCTTCAGATGCAGTCAACATCCATGTGGCCAAACATCTCCATCTTTGTTTCATCAAATCACTGGATTGATGACCAAAAGCTTGGATCTTGGTTAAGAAGAGCTCTAGGAAATGCCAGATGAGCCTCCTGATGTTTCATCCTGAGTCATGCCATCTTCCTGTGTCTGCATCCATGGAGACCTCCTTTGTGCAATACTGGCTGGATGGTTGTCTGTGATACCTTCATACCTCGGTTATTTTGGTGGCAACATAATACTATGGTTATAACCTATAATGCTAGGATGCTTCTCTGCTAGTGGCACTGGAACCTCATGAAGTTACAATGCATCATGAATTTAACATAATTATATCAGACGTCCTGGATGACAGTGTGAAAGTGCTGAGAAAACTCTAGACTGGTCCTGATTGGATGTCCCAAGCAGGACACTGACCCCAAGCATACCACCAAGGTAGTGCAGTAGTGGTTCAAGGACATGACCCAGTCAAAGTCCTAACCTAAATCATTTAGAGGATCTGTGGAGGGAGCTAAAGACCAGAGTGATGTGGTAGGAGACCATCCAACCGGACCCAGCTGGAGGCTTTGGTCCAGGAAGAGTGGACCAAACACCCCACAGGAGACAGAAGA
Source organism: Sphaeramia orbicularis (assembly GCF_902148855.1). Lineage (NCBI taxonomy): Eukaryota > Metazoa > Chordata > Actinopteri > Kurtiformes > Apogonidae > Sphaeramia > Sphaeramia orbicularis. Next base: position 47,251,196 of record NC_043962.1, on the reverse strand, counting down.
GAACTTATGGACACTTACAGGAACCATTATCAAGAAAAAAGGCTACTCTATTGACTATTAAGAAAAGACTTTGGACTTAATAACCTAGGGTATGAATAATTTGAACATGGCGTTCTTTAGAAATCCTCAAATAAAATACTCCTGAAATAAAGTATTTCTCCAAGTATCATTTGGTTCTTATTTCCTCACTTGTGTATCACATATAAGTCACAACAAACTTGACAAAACTCATTCATTTCATCACAAAAACAAAAAGTTATAAAAATGGCAGGGGTATGAATAATTTTGAGGACGACTGTATATAATATATATATATATATATATATATGTATACAGTACAGGCCAAAAGTTGGACACTACCTTCTCATTCTTTGCATTTTCTTATTTTCATGACTATTTACATTGTAGATTCTCACTGAAGGCATCAAAACTATGAATGAACACATGTGGAATTATGTACTTAACAAAAAAGTGTGAAATACACTGAAAACATCTCTTATATTCTAGTTTCTTCAAAAGTAGCCACCCTTAGCTCTGATGACTGTTTTGCACACTCTTGGCATTCTCTTGATGAGCTTCAAGAGGTAGTCACCTAAATGGTTTCCTACAGTCTTGAAGAAGTTCCCAGAGATGCTTAGCACTTGTTGGCCCTTTTGGCCTTCACTCTGCGGTCCAGCTCACCCCAAACCATCGTCGACTGGGTCAGGTCTGGTGACTGGAGGCCAGGTCATCTGGCGCAGCACTCCATCACTCTCCTTCTTGGTCAAATATCCCTCACACAGCCTGGAGGTGTGTTTGGGTCATTGTCCTGTTAAACATAAATGATGGTCCAACTAAACGCAAACCGGATGGAATGGCATGTCACTTCAGGATGCTGTGGTAGCCATGCTGATTCAGGTTGCCTTCAATCTTGAATAAATCCCCAACAGCGTCACCAGCAAGCACCCCCACACCATCACACCTCCCCCTCCATGCTTCACGGTGGGAACCAGGCATGTAGCATCCATCCGTTCACCTTTTTCTGCGTCGCACAAAGACACGGCGGTTGGATCCAAAGATCTCAAATTTGGACTCCTCAGACCAAAGCACAGATTTCCACTGGTCTAATGTCCATTCCTTGGGTTTCTTGGCCCAAATAATCTCTTCTGTTGTTGCCTCTCCTGAGCAGTGGTTTCCTAGCAGCTATTTGACCATGAAGGCCTGATTCACGCAGTCTCCTCTTAACAGTTGTTGTAGAGATGTGGTCTGCTGCTCGAGCTCTGTGTGGTATTCATCTGGTCTCTAATCTGAGCTGCTGTTAATTGCGATTTCTGAGGCTGGTGACTCAGATGAACTTATCTTCAGCATCAGAGGTGACTCTTGGTCTTCCTTTCCTGGGGCGGTCCTCATGTAAGCCAGTTTCGTTGGAGCGCTTGATGGTTTTTTGCGACTGCACTTGGGGACACATTCAAGTTTTTTGAAATTTTCTAGACTGACTGACCTTCATTTCTTAAAGTAATGATGGCCCACTCGTTTGTCTTTACTTAGCTGATTGGTTCTCGCCATAATATGTATTCTAACAGTTGTCCAATAGGGCTGTCAGCTGTGGCATCAACCTGACTTCTGCACAACACAACTGATGGTCCCAACCCCATCAATAGGCAAGAATTCCACTAAGTAACCCTGACAAGGCACAGCTATGAAGTGAAAACCATTTCAGGTGACTACCTCTTGATGCTCATTAAGAGAATGCCAAGGTGTGCAAGGCAGTCATCAGAGCAAAGGGTGGCTACTTTGAAGAAACTAGAATAAGAGATGTTTTCAGTTATTTCACACTTTTTTGTTAAGTACATAATTCCACATGTGTTCATTCATAGTTTGATGCCTTCAGTGAGAATCTACAATGTAAATAGTCATGAAAATAAAGAAAATGCGAAGAATGAGAAGGTGTGTCCAAACTTTTGGCCTGTACTGTACATATATATATACACATATAGAACATATGTGTGTGGTGTAAACCTATTGTACAGAATATATGCAAGGTATTATCATGCATCTTAAAAACATTACCCAAGCAGCACTAATTCATCTCAGCAAAATTATCTAAGATATATTACATTGCATCTCTAAATCTTTTAATTTCAGAGTGACACAATAAAGAGGAATTATGTTTGTCTCACAGACAGGACACTTTAAACATGTTAACATGGCTTTACAGTTTCCAAAATTATTCAAAGTGCATGATTATTAATCAAAGCAGAAAGAGATGCTATTTCAATTTATCAGAGTGACAAAAAAAATTAATAAAAATTGAGATTAGATAGAGAATGGGCACCCACAGGAGCCCATTTGGAGAAAATGTTCATTTGTGTCCATTAATAAACTGGCTCCGTCAAGAATTTCAACATTTCACTCTTTCATTGTCAGCTCCATTACAGTCTGTTGGCTTCCTATTAAAGTGAATGAATGTTTGGGGGAGAGGACTTAATATGATCTCAATAAAACAGTCACTTACCGTCTCTAAACTGCTTAGCCTGTTCAAGCGCAAAGTGACAGTGCCGTGCGGTCAATCTGATGACACAATCAGTAATATTCTCATGTCACGGCTAAAATGCAAATGATTAAAATGTCATGAATCGAGGATGTATTAAGATGCCCTTTTCCTCACCTGTTGTAAGAAAACTCAACATCTAGTGGCTCTCCAAGGTAGCTGCGCTGGAATTCTGAGTGTACTTTAAGACTCACATCCTCATTATTGATCTGAAAACAGAAGGAAGGATTCACAATATAATGACTATTCATTATTGATCAATATTACATGTTTTTAAATTTTTCTTTTAGTCTTGCACATGATGCTTTGGATTATGAAATTTTGGTACCTCTGTGACATAACTAATGTACTTCACTACCACACCATCACTCTGTGGTTTCTTTAACACTACTCTGTCACCTGGGAAAATGGAAAAGAAAAGTTCATCACACAAACTCATAATGTTTAAGAAAAATAGGACCAGTGGTCCTGTAGCTCACCGGCAGGTTCCATCAAAAATCAATAATCTGAATGTGTGAGGCTGTTAGGTTCTGTCGCTATGTTAGAGTCTTGTGGTCTTGATGCAGGAGATCAATCTCCCAATAGAAGTGGTGGTAGTTTCACTGGAGGAGAACTCAACAAATTTAATGAAAGTCCATATATGACTTCCTATCAGTGCTCAATAGTAACTAAACTGATATCTCTAACCACCTCCATGTTTTAAGCCATTAAAATATGGACCATTATAAGTAAAAGACTTTTTTAAAATATTTTAAGAACTAGTGAGAATTCAAAAATCAAAATTTCTCAAACTGTAAACAAACTTTGTAGACATTATTCCAAGGAAGCCACATATAAAATTTGAAAATGAATCCAACCAGTGGTTTCGTTGGAGAAGATGTCTGAAGAAATTGCTAACGAAGATGACGTCAGACACAGTACCCTCACAACAGCTCATGGCCTATCGGCCGGTGAGACAGTAAAAAAACTCAGATTTCCTCACCTATATAAGACTGGGTCTGTGTTCAGCCAAACCTAGAACCTCTAAGTGCAGGTAGGTGGCTCCTTTTCTGAGACTGGCTCCATAGATTGTGAATTCTTTCACCTCCTGCTCTGCATGCAACTCCTCAAGCCACAGAAGGGTGGAAAAACGCGAATGCAAGTTAGACGGCGACAGCAACCTAATCAAGAGCCCGTAAAAGAAGAAAAGTGTAACATTACACCAGGCCCTGTAGGCAAACCAATTTTTCTCCCGACGACAGGAAAAAAATGAAGGACTGAAAACATAAATAGCATTCCCTGGAGTCAAGTATGTGACACTATAACTGCAAAATAAAGGATGTTTTCTCTTCTTTACATTTCATATCATCTTGCTAAAGAAATAAAGAGGCCCAAAGGTTTATTCTGTTTTGACGAAAGCTACATTAAAATTTATTTGTTAATCATGAAAGAATATAGCAGAAGTTTAAGAGTAAAACTGACTCATTTATTAAAATATTTTTTAATTTGCTGGCTTTTATGAAGCCATATTGTACAAGAAGCTCAATCAATCTTATTTTTTGCAGCTTTCATTAAATTACTTTACAGAATCAAATACTCTTACCTCTCCTAGACAGGGCTGAACCACCAGCACATCTCTATGCATTTCTACACAGTTTCTAAGACCCTGTGGCACAGGGTAGTTCGGGAGAAAGTTTGGCAGCTTCCGCTTAGTAAGCTATATAGGAAAGCAGATCTCAAGACCAAGTAACACGAAGTGACCCAAATTTTTTCCAGTGGTAAAACCAAATGAATTAAACTATGATACTGAAACAAATCTTCTACAGTGCAAGCTTTACAACAACATCAATATACATTAGTGCCCGACTAGAAACCAATAATAATAATAGCTTTGTACATCAGATATTTGTTGTGGAAACTGATTATTAGAAGATAAGCACTAGTTCACTATGTGAATAAAATCAAATTAAACCTAAACAAATATTACAAAAGCATACAGGGTATGTGATGAACATAAGACAAACAAAATATAGGTATACAGGCAAAAACAACATGAAGATCTTCACAAGATCAGTACTCTTTGTGAGGTAACTGTATTTATTGTGATACCTTGGTGCATCTCTTGGTGCAGGGACAGTGATTACGTGATCATAAGCAGACACTGGTGGGAATGGTTTGGGCATCAGTGGACTATAAGGAAAAGAGGGCTTCAGCAGCTCCTCCACTTTGCTTCTTACTGTGACCTCAAGGCGCCTCCCAATGGTGAACGAGGAAAAGTGCAACAGCAAGCAGCTCAGAGCAACTTCCTAGGCACCTGAGCAATTTTCCATCAAAAAGAGCTGTTAAGACACCCTACTAATAACATTAGAGAGATTCTTCTTACCACAGCAATAAACAGCTTGTTTTATTTCAGTGCTAGGTAAATACAAAACATTTCATTCAACTACTGCCACTGTATGAATGCACAGAACAACTTACTTTGATTGGCAGGCAACAGCAACGGACAATCTCTCTCCTGGAGGAATATCCAACTTGCTTTCTTCTCTTCTTACACCATGGAAGTGGGTAGCCTCCTTCAGCATTTCATCATCTTCTTCTTTTGCACATGACCCAATAGCAGCCTCAGACACTGAGCAGTTTTCCTGCAAAACCTCTTGATTAGCGACAGTGGTTTTGACCCTTTGACATTAACCACGGTGAATTGTTCCTTCAAGTCCCAGCCAGCAAATTCACAGCACTTCAGCGTGTGGGTCTTTAAACCTTTGTTTCTATTTCAAAAAAAGGATGAGAATCAGACAGTATATTCTGTCTCTTTAGTGACAATTATTTATAGAGACCATATACGTTATTGAAATTTGTGTGTAGACAAAAAAAACAATACTTCATTTTACTTATACGATTAAAATGTAAGCATTTTGTTTGTGGTTACTCACTGAATCCAGAGCACCAGCTCTCTTTTCTCCCCAATCATTAAGTCCCCAAAACAGCCATAGTCGGTTACATCCAGCCCTCCTTTGTTTCCAAAATGCACTTGAGTTCAGCTTCTGGATGAGGCTTATCAGCAAAGTTCACACTGTATCAAGAATAATATCACAAACCATTGTGTCACTTGCCTGTGAGTCACACACATCGAAAACAGACCAAAAACTGTGTGAAATACCTCTGATGGCAGGGCGCCATGCACAGAGCCCGCCAGCTGTAAAAAGACTGACTACCTCTACCATTACCACATTAACCAAGTGGCCTTGCAAAGGTTGATAGTTAGCAGGCAGAAGGACAGAGTCCAGGCTGAAGAAAACACTGTCATCCACCACTCCCATGTTACCATTCAAACTTGTCACATGCACCTAGAGAGAGATGGTCATTCAAAACAAGGAGCGAAAATGAAACAGGTCATTAGATGTACAAAACACATTCACGGTATTGATCAGCTAGAGCAGGAGATATTAACTTGCACAAAGCTAAAATATTTCTTGAGTGCTTAATAATTTGAATTACCTGTCTAAGCGACAATAGCGTAAGGGAGCCACAGATTTAGCTTGGGTGGCATAGTTGCATGGATTGATAAAATATTCTGCCTGGACCCAGTCTCCTTTCATTGGCTCATAACCTAAGAGTTAAAGGAGAAAATACACAAAACAAGCCAAAGGCCAGCCCTTTAAAGAAACTACAAAATTTTGGTGGTGAAAGTTTCCCAATCTATTCTCAGCATGAAACTTGACAAAACATTAATGTGAAAATATAGGTGGCTGATAAATCACTCAAAACTGCTCTTGGGTTTTGGAACTCAATGACCACTGTCAATATAATAAACTGATTATATTTACGGAAAATCTCATGAAGGTGAGTGGCACATATTTTTAGTATGTTAAATGCAGTGACTACTGATACCTTCCAAAAGACTGTGGCATGAGAAATAGGTGTTGCTGTTAATGTAGCCTCCATCTCTATCAAATGCTGTAATTGTGCCAATTAGAGGCCGAAGCTGCAATGAGTCCGCTTCTGTTGAGGATTTTCCTCCATTCTCCCAAGCGTCTGCACTTTCTCGACCTAATATAAAGAATTATACGACAAAATAAAGTGAACATGCATGTCTTATTCATCTGATTCACTCATCATGCAGTATATGTAGTACTGTGCCTCATACAAAACCACTCATACTAACAGATTAGTTGTTAATGCTATTGAGGTTTGAGATTTTATGTTTTTTTTGCCTTTTGAAATGTTTTTTCCAGGTATCAACACAGTTTAAGCATGGTCCAGGCTGTAGCAATTGCATTTAGGTTAATTAGTCTGCTGACATTCTGATAAGTGTTTGTTTTTTTTAAAGAATGATTGCATATTTCATTACTTTAAAGCAATTTTGGGTGAGAAAACTCTGAAAGCTGACATTCTGTTGGACACAGCAGATGGCACAGGTGGCACTCATCAGGTTTATGCATATCATTTGAAGTTTTCTGAAGTTATAAGCATCTGTTCAATCTGATGTGGCAGCTCCACTGAGTCCACTGTTTCAAAAAGAAGTGAGAGAAAGTTGAGATGTAAATAAGGCCCAGTGCTTAATTTTCTCACCCGTAACGCCTTCCACCCTCCTTGAGCTCGATCACAAACTGCAGTGCAGTTGACCACATCTCCTTCCTTCAGTGGGACTCCTCCCACACGTCTTCATTGGTGAAGTAGATTGTATCATCTAATATGCCATGGTCAAAGTACACCTGAGTCACAATACTCCCTTGCAGGTGGCGAATTTCCCCCATGCCTCACCAAAGAAGGAAATGTAGATAAAGCATATGGCATCAAATTCATTTGTGTTTTTTCTCTCAAAGTATTTATTTAGCAAATGTTTCATACTATGGTACTAAGCGAGCATTGTCAGGTAGTAATGATGCATTTACCTGTTCCTTTGGGGTAAATGTCGTCTCCATCCACCTCAACTGTTCTCCACAATGGAGAAATCAGTTTGGACATCATCCACATCATGACACTGAGCATATCTGCATGACTGGTTGAAGCACCTGGCCGTTAGCTGTTAGCAGGAGCAATAAATGTGATACAGCTAAAGCTAACTACATACTGTTACTCCAGAGGGTGAAGCTAACTAAAGAAAAAGAAACCTCCCCATCTAACAAACTAATGCCACCTTACCTTAGATCATCACGATTATTTATAAATACTTTAATAATGAGGTGTTTTAGAGAACATACAACTTAGCTGTAGTTAGCACAAACTTCGATATGTGTGGTGACAGAACCAAATGATGGAGGTTAAAGGTCAAGATGGACCCGTTTAAAAGCAAAAGTTAACTTGATGCACTGAACAAAAATACAAACAGCGCCAAATTACAATTCACTTATAAGGTCTGAAACCAGGTTCACGTTCAATTGCAAGCACATAAACTTACTCTGCCGTCACCTGCAGTCAGGAAGATGATCCTTTCACTGGTGAATTCGAAATTACACTGTGTTGCGTTCAGGTGCTTTTATCATTGTGGTCCAGCCAGCCCCAGTATTTTACATGTGCGCTATTCATCTGATAATTACGGTGAAGTAAGTTGACTAAAATGGTTTAAGGTTATTTTAACATGAAATAAATCTTGTTCCTTCACAAGTATTTCACGAATCTGGTGTTTTGGGTATTAGTTCTTCATATACTATTAGCACAAAACACTATGAACTACTTTACTGTGTAGTTTTGGAGTGATCATTCTTTGAAATCATACTCCTTTCAGGCCACAAAAGTGTGTTCTTATCTGAAAAAGTGTTAAAAACTAAATTCAATGATGAATAAAATAAATATTTCAATGAGTAACTTGTGAATTTAGTATATCTGGACGCATAATTACTCCAAAACTACACAGTAAAAGTAGTTCACTGTGTTTGAGCTAATAATATATGAAGTACTAATACCAAATATACAGGATTCATGAGGTACTTATTGGAAAAATTAATTTTATTCATCATTGAAATTAGTCTTTTACCCCCATTTCAGGCACGATAGTAACATAAACTTAAATATGATGCCAGGAACTCAGATTTTAATACAACAATATTTTATTTGTACTGAATGATGTTGGGATGGCCTCTCCCATTGTAGGGTTTGTGGTCCAAAGTAATGTTTCCCATAATGTATATTTAGTCTTTCTTCTGTTTAATCAGGTGAGCAATGAAATGTGGGCCACCATCCTGGCTCTGATCTGGCTTCATGGTTTTCAGGTGGATGCTAAGGACAACTGGGAGCTTTTGCCTCTGAAGGCTGTGTCGTGGCTCTGCTCACAGAATGGTAACACACTCTAGAAGAAAGTCTGTTCTATTATTGTAGCTTTGTTGTATGATGAGTTAAGTGAATTCTATTCTTACATTTACTTATAAATGTTAGTTTGTTTTTTCTCAATATCGTGTGTTCCAGAGTGTGTGAACTATGAGGGGCCGTGTAGGACAAAATTCACAAATGCATGTGCACATACTACTATAAACGCCTCTTACAGACACAAATGAGAAACCTCACAGATATACACTCCTGAGATTGCACACACACACACACACACACCAGTGAAAGCACACTCACATGTCACTAAACGCACACACACTACTGAAAGTACACGCACATACCCACGGGCGAATGCACGCATACTACTTTACACACCTCTCACATACACAACTGAGAAACCTCACACATATACACTCCTGTAATCGCACACACATACATGTGAAAGGGCGCACACACACCAGTGAAAGCACACACGCACACTAAACACGCACATACACACACTAATGACTTTACACATTTCTATATATTTATATGCATGATATGTGATATATGTGTGTATAAGAGGCAATATTTGTGTGTATGTGTGGTAGTATATGTGTGTATGCGCGCATATATATATGTATATATATGTGTGTGTATGTGTATATATATATATATATATATATATATATATATATATATATATATATATATATATATATATATATATATGTATATATATATATATATATATGGAACATTTTGAGATGAATTGACTGACTCAATATTTTTAACATTGCTGAAGACCTAAATCTAGTCTAACATTGTCCATCTTCAAAATTTACATGTACTTTGGTTGATAAATGACAAAATAGTTTTTGTCATTATATCAACTAAAGTTTGTCACACTCTATTCCTTTTTTTTTGTTTTTTTTTGAAAAATTCAACAAGACTTATTCAAAAAGACGTCAATACTTATTTTCCATGTGTTCGTAGTTGTCTGTTTCAAAATAAGCCTATAAACATAAACTCCAATCCATTATTACTATTATTATTGAAAATTGGGCTTTTTCCTCCATTACACACTGTAATTTTGTTTTGGAAATGGTGCACCCAAATAACAATAGCAAAGTTCTTGCATGTTTTCTTTAATGTAGTTGCATAATTTCATAAATGCACCAAACATTGCATTATTGTTAAGTAAATGCAAAGTTAAACAACAAATTAATCACAGTCTACCACATGGCAGCCACCTCATAGATGGGTTTAAATATGTTCTTTCACGGCTCCAGACAAATTTCTTCCTTCTGTTCAAGTCAAAAATGTCTCTTTATATCGTAAAGCTTTCTGACCCCAGTCTAATTAAATAAAATGCACCAATTATTTCATTAGACATCTCTATATGTGACTGTATCTACAGCTCCTTTATTTATTTTGTCAATGAGACAAAACCTTAAGACATACAATAAGTTTTATTTGTGTGATATTTATATATTTCAATTAATTAGACAAACCTCACAGAGTCATATCATGCTGCTTAAAACACAAAAATCAGCATAGGCCGCTAAAAAGCACAAAATGAGCAGAAATCCTACAGTCCTGCCTCACATTGAAAGTGTTTCTGGGAAATGTATTCACTTCCCCACATTGACATAAGGGGGCGCTGATTGTACAGTACAGTGGAAACTGCTGAAGCTGTGTGTTGAGGTGAGAATGATGAAAGCATGTGCTGGCACGTCATCACATCATAGAACCTAAATGAAAGCAGGTTTCGTGGGGATGACTTTAGATGAGTTAGTTTCATGTCTACTAAGGCCTAAAGTATAAACTGACGATTAGAACTGGGATTAAAGTAAGGTTAAGTTTCAGTTCAGCTGAGTCACTTACTTGACATTTTTGTAGATAAGACAAATGCATAGAAAAAATATTGATATTGTGATAGCAAGATCATCGTAAATCTCAAAAAATATTCTAAGGACATCTCATGGAGGCAAAAAACCTAATGCCATATTCTGCATATATTGTTTTAAATATTTCATAACATGGAAATTGAATAATTACCAACTTTTATTATTAACACATGATTACACAGATTTTAAAGAGGCCCCACATAGAAACATCAACTGGTTCAACTAGTTCACCCCATTTCTTATTTTAATCTGTATCATTTACTGTTGAATTGACTGTCATTTTACTCTTCTATGTCTGAATAAACATTCACTCTGTAAATTGGTATTATGAGACAGTTTAAAAACACAGTATCATGGGTTATAGTTAAGTCTTATGATAACAGTTGTGTTCATGTACATATTCATGTGTATATGTTTAAATTGTGAAATGTACAATAAAAACACACAAACAAAAGAATAAAATAATGATTGCATCAGATTAAATCTTTTCTACTACAGTTCTTGTTAGACAATTTTATTTATTCTTTCCAAATTGAGATACATTAAAAAACTAATGTAACAAGGTAATATACAAATTTCCACATTCAGGTATATGTCTCTTAAATGTCCACAGAATGTCCTTTATTAATCTTCTTCATCCTCCACATCCCTATGCTCTTCATCATCTTCCTCTTCATCATCAGCCTCTCCAGTCAGGAACTCAGCGCAGAGTAAATGCCCCTTTTTCAGGTGATATTTTCCTTCCTGTAGAGAAAGAAAAATAGTGATTAAAAATGAAGGGATAACCAAATAGATGTATTTTTCTGGTTCAATATTGTCAGACACACTGAGGTCTGCATTCCTGCTCACCTCAGGATCCTGTTGGTTCATAGCCTGGAAGGGATTTTGGAGTATGATTACTCCAAAAGTACACACCATAAGTAGTTCATAGTGTTTGTGCCAGGGGCGATTCTAGGATCTGACCTTTGGGGGGGCTCCACCCCAGGAAGCAGCTGACATCCATTCTTGACAAAGAACTGTTAGGCTATTGAATTTAATCTAGTTTTTAAATTTCTTAGAAAAGGCAAAGATTTTTCATAACAGTATATATAACAAGAATCTATGATAATCCAAGCATGATCTATGTACAAGTTCCACTGATCCAATCTCACTACTATCAGCCATTTCAGCAGATGAGAATCTAATATCATCCTAAACCTATGATGTATAATATTAATGATTAAGGATGAACAATGATCAAGTTTTCTCCAAAATTAATGAATGTAAATGTGAGCTTTTTTGGCCTATTAAGGGACAGGCCCCCCTAAAATAGGCACTCATTGAAAAGAACTGAGCCGAGACATTTAAGTGCCTACTATCATTTTATTTTGCCTGACAGTAGTGCCTTTCTTAGCTTGATTGTAAAACAGTTCAAGTCCTATGTGTCTCTCTGCTGCTGGTGTGTGCACATGGCCGTACAAAGCAGTACCTTATGATAGTTAACAGTCTCGTTCCCATGAATATAAAAGCAACTACGCCAGCCTTACCAGAAGATTGGTCTTTTCAAATAAATTCAGTGCAGTGAGTGAAATGCCCCATTTCTATATGGATGATTTATGATGTCAGTTTGCTCTTGATCAGTTAATACTGAGCTAACAACAGAAAAATGACTGTTAACTGTATTTGTTTTTAAGTCTGTATCCTTTCATTGTTTATGACTTAACCACCAGTCATATTTAAGGTAAGTCTTTCCTGACCACTGATGTTTTGTCATGTTATCTGCTAAATAAAACTTTTTAAATGGAAAATTTAGATAAGTGATGCGGAGTTAACTTTTACTGAAAACTTATGCATCACTGCTGCATGTCTTGCTCCAGAGATAGAAACTGTCTCCTGTTACTCACTTTAAAACCCACATCATCACTGACTTGTATCTGTGTAGAGACAGGACTGAAGAATCATGTCCACTGTCGGTTACATTGCCATTTGTTTAATAGGTTGATTATGTTGTATTTAGGAATGCCAAACAGTGAAAAATGAAAGGTTTAGGCAGTTTCTGAGCATGTCTATAATGGTTCTGTTTGTGCTTTTGTTGTATTTATCATGTTCGTACTATACCAAGCTGCTACCTTTACAGTTTGAAGACTGTATGTTCTACTTTGCCTCCAAAGTGCAATGCAAAAACGGGGTTTGACAGTAACAAACACAACAGATATGTGAGAGAGAACAATTGAAAGCATAATGCACGGAGCTGGAGATATATTTGACCATATGTATGGAAAAGCATAACTTTGATTTACATGAATGTAAAATATGTCCTTGTTTATGATCCTAATCATATATGTTGACTTGTTTTTCATCTTCTTCTTTGTTAATATATGACTGAACTGTAAAGAATAAATATAGATCATTATTATTATTATAACTGAAATATTTGAGATAAGTGCAAGAACATAAAGAATCCCCCTAGAAAAATATTTACAAATTTACAAGAATATTTACAAGAGCTGCCTTTCATTAATCAGGCCTATGGAAACTAAAACCCCTGAAAACAGAGAACCCTTCTGCACAGCTTTGATTGTTTATTTCAAATATCAACATTTAAAACCAGTACAAGAAAAATCAATATTAAAAAAATATATATTAGAAAAGGAGCACGATGAAGTTCAACTTATTTACTCCCTCCCCCTTACCCTATATTTTTACTGACCATACATTCCCATGTCAGCTCCTATAAGCCTAACAACCCTTACACCAGTGGCGGCTGCTCATCTTTCAGAAAGGGGAAGCTCATTGTTGGCTTACATAAAAAAAAATAAATAAATAAATAAAAAAGTCAAGTTATTTAAACATAAATTCGGCCCTCCATTCCTTTTCAAGAAAATGGTCAGTGACCTTATCGTACCAACTAAACAAGAAAACATTGAAATTATGTTAAATTAAAACAAAGAAGTACAATGAGTGTATTTACAGTGCAAGAAATGAACAAGTAATTTCGTAGTGGTTTCTCTCCATTTCACAGCAGAATGCGTGACGATATTAAACTGAACTCTGTCAAGTGAAAGAGTAGATCTCAAAATAGCTCTCAATCAAACAGGATTCAGCCTTTTTTCGACTGATCCTCCAATCAGCACGTGGAAGCCCGGCGTCCAGCCCAGCTGAGCTCCGCCCACAGCTCCATTCACCCCCAGAGATGCCGAGCATCCAGGGGTGGAACAACATCGTGGCATTTATCCAATTACCATCCAGTTTTGAGGCAATGACAAAAACTGTTCCATGAAGTCCCATTGAAGTGCACGGACACCGAGCATCTACGGGCAAATGCATTGACCAGAAATCGCATGAGAAAACAGTGCAACAGAAATGTATGAGAAGTGAACATCGAGTCTGATGATTTGTGATAAAGCTGATTCTGAACAAACTCGTCTTTGAGATGAACGTGTTCTGACACATTTGTAGTCAATGAAATGTCAACACAACCGTAGATATTTAACCATTTAATTTTCGTAATTTTAGGGGAAGCCAAGCTTCCCTTACAGTCTATGGGAAATCGCCTCTGCCTTATACATATCAAAATAAATTCTGACAAAGCCTGCACAAAAAAAAAAAAAATGCGACTCATCAAAAATAAACTGTCCATTTCATGCCAGTGTTATACGTCAAATTGATCATACTGTAACATATTTTAACTAATACTTTTGTCATATTTTCTTAACATTTTTGTTTTGATTGACCTTTAAATGTGTAATTTGATGTAACTTCCTTCAATTCATCATTGAAGTCGTCCAATAAGCTGATTCCTGAAGTCATTGTTATAGTCAAAGTGGTGCAGCCTAATTTTGAGAAACATAGATACTAAGCTCAGTAGGTGTGAATGGTGGTTATCAATGCCAAATCGTGTTGCTTCAATATGTTCCCTGAGCAAAAACACATCCTCTGTGTCAATCTCTTCCTGGATAACACGCGTCACCACTGACACATTGGGAGTTTGTCCTAATTGGACCTGGCCAATCCCCTGCTCTTCTGCTTTCATAACCTTTATAAAAAATAAATAAATAATGGAATATATGAAACCTCAAAATGCATCAGAATGCATAATGTGATGTGATGATTTGATATGAGCTTTAATTTTTACTGTCTGTAACAAAACCTAATCTATAGGACTAAAGTAGTTCATGTATTTAACAAGTAGGCAACACGAACAATACTGTAGTAATGTTTGGGGATGGAGCAGAGGAAGATGGAGAGACTGTGCCTTCAGACCATGAAGGTGTAGTGTGAGGGTGAACTCTCTGCTGCACTTGTGGTGGTTTTACGCCAAGAGGTGTAACCAAAGATCTGAAATGAAGTTAGCATAAACTAATTAGTAAAACCCCTTTAAATAATAAGGAAGGAGGAGTCTGAGTGTAAACATTAAGCACCTATATGAAACATTCAAATCAGTATTTCCATTTGACCTGAGGAGCATTCCAGTCTGTCCTTCAGCTCTTCATATATGAGGTTCTCTCCCTCAGATCCTCCAGAGGAGCATCCACACTCATCATGCTGTTCTTCTCCTGCTCCAGACTCTCCACTCTAACCAGAGCTTCAATAAGTCTGGCCCTTAAGAGCAGTGGGAGAATCACCAAAAGCAGAACTGTGGTGCTAATGGAAAAAGGGAGGAAAATATTGAGTGACCTTTATAACTCCTCACTTCCGGCTCACATGCTTTATCTCATCCCTCAGTCCCACTGCGGGCACCTGGGGCATGAGTGTCTTCATGTCAAAGACATATATTCAACAAATACAGTGGGTTTAAATGGATGGTGTGGATTTGAGTGGGTCTAAAATGAGTGGCAGAAAGCAACTGTGATGGAGGTTTGAATCTGACCAGGGCCTTGATGCTCTCATGTGTTTGACAATTATTACATGTACATAATTCCAAATTTAGTCTAAGGGTCAGCCTCATGGAAATGCTGGGGTAAATCCACCGGCAGGCTCTCTTCAGCTTTCCTCTAGGCTTTTGTGGTCCTTGATGGTGCTGCTAAAATTAAAAAAACATAATACAAAATTTAAGAAAAGTATGAAGCATCCAGAAGTGTACTGGACTTTATTCCTAAACATGTAGACAGAAAAAAAGTTTAGAAACTTGTGGCATTAAAGGTGGAGTATGTAGGAATTATATTCTAAGTAATTATAAAATGGCCTTGACTGTCACCAGGCATTAAGGAATCTTGTTCGTTTCAAATACTGATATTACTGACAGTAGTAGTCCAGCCACAGTATTTGCATTTGAAAAGCTAAGTGTCAGCCCCGAAATGATATTTATATTGTCATTGTGTGTTTTGGTCTGATGCTCCACCCATCATCTGTCTTCCAAACACAGAGTCAGTAGTCTTTCAGCATCCAGGTTGCCAGTTCCCACTGAGCTGCAGCTGGATAATTTCTGATCATAAATGTCTGATGTTAATAAACCTAAAAGGCCTCTTATTATTCCCAAATAAGTCATGACAAAGTGAGAAACAAAACAAGGACATGTATAGGAGATGCTTTTGAAACATGGAGACAGATGAAAGCGGAGAAGAATTTGAAGACCAATGCTGGCTAGTCTGAACACCCGGTAAGAACCACTGAGAGCCGGGGCCGTGGTCTCTTCACCCGGTCCCAGACTGGTGGTGTGTTCTCCTGGGGCCGGGTTGCAGTCTCTTCTCCTGGCCCTGGTGAAGAGACTGCCGGTCCGGGACTGGTGAAGAGACCGGGTACCGGTGTAGGACTTGTCGCTTGCCATGGTAGCTCCTTGTAGTTCAGCGTTTTCTGTGGAAGTGACCTCTTCATGTAGCGGTGTGTAATCCAAAAAAAAGGGGGGGGGGGGGGGGGGGGGGTCCGTGCCGCTTGTACTTCGCGGAAGTAAAAGTGAAACCTAAGCCTCATTTACCTTTTCCCTATCTCCTGAATCTTCGCAAACTTTCATTTGAGTGGGCAGGATGTTTGTCCTGGCCTATTATATATTATACAGACCTAATCAAAATCTTAAGACCAGTTGAAAAATAGCTAGAATTTACCTTTTGCACATTTGGATCTTATTGAGGTTTTAAGTAGAGCTACAATATACAAAAGCAAGAAGGGGGAGTGAGACAAAAAGCACTTTGAAAAAGTAGTTTATTGAAAACAACAAGTAAACTGAAATGGGCTGTTTATCAGCTGATCAAAAGTTTAAGACCATCGCTCAAAAAATTACAAAAAAAACTCTCCAAACCAGAACAAAAAAATTTCTCAGTAGGACTCAGTAATGAGTAGCTCCACCGTTCTTGTTAATCACTTCAAAAATTCGTTTGGGCATGCTTGATGCGAGTGTTTCCAGGAGGCTGGTGGGAACATTACTCCAAGTGGTGAAGATGGCTTCACGAAGGGCATCAACTGCCTGGAACTGATGGCCATTTTTATAAACTTCCCTTGCCATCCATCCCCAAATGTTCTCTATGGGATTTAAATCAGGGGAACATGCAGGATGGTCCAAAAGAGTGATGTTATTCTCCCTGAAGAAGTCCTTCGTCAAGCGAGCATTGTGAACTGCAGCATTGTCCTGTTGAAAAACCCAGCTGTTACCACACAGACGAGGGCCCTCAGTCATGAGGGATGCCCGCTGCAACATCTGCACGTAACCAGCCGCCGTTTGACGACCCTGCACTACCTGAAGCTCCAGTGTTCCACTGAATGACAAAGCATCCCAGATCATGATGGACCCCCTCCACTGTGCCGGGTAGAAAACATCTCAGGTGGGATCTCCTTGTCATGCCAGTAACGTTGGAAGCCATCTGGACCGTCAAGGTTAAATTTCTTCTCATCAGAGAATAAAACTTTTTTTCCACCTTTCAATGTCCCATGTTTGATGCTCCCTGGCAAAGTCTAAACGGGCAGTTTTGTGGCGTTGTAGGAGACGAGGTCTTTGAATTCATTTTTTGTTTTTGAAACCCTTTTCCCGCAGATGCCGTCTGATGGTTATTGCGCTGCAGTCGGCACCAGTAAGGGCCTTAATTTGGGTCGAGGACCACCCTGTGTCTTGACGGACAGTCAATCGGATCCTCCGGCTCAGCGCAGGTGTAATTTTTTTGGGTCTACCACTTGACTTTTTTGTTCCATAATGCTCAGGATCTGTCAAAAAATTTAGAATGACTGTCTTACTGCGTCCAACCTCAGCAGCAATGGCACGCTGCGAGAGGCCTTGCTTATGCAGCTCGACGATCTAACCACGTTCAAGAAGAGAAAGCTTCTTAGCTCTAGCTATCAGGAGGGCATGACCGTGTCAATGCCTGACAGAAAATGAGAATTTTGAGCAGATTTTGGCTTTTATAGCCTGCGGTCTTAAACTTTTGATCAGCTGATAAACAGCCTATTTCAGTTTACTTGTTGTTTTCAATAAATTACTTTTTCAAAGTGCTTTTTGTCTCACTCCCCCTTCTTGCTTTTGTATATTGTAGCTCTACTTAAAACCTCATTAAGATCCAAATGTGCAAAAGGTAAATTCTAGCTATTTTTCAACTGGTCTCAAGATTTTGATCAGGTCTATACTTATGTAGACTAAGGCTGGTGATGATTTTTTTTTGTATGAAATTTATGGTGTGGTGGCAAGGATTAGTGGAAACGCTAGTAGCTCATGCTGGATCTGGCAACCCCTAGCCTGGGGGGAGGCAGAGAGGATACCACGCTCTACAGTACTTTGAATGTGATTGCAGTACCAGTTTTGGTCACAATCCTACATATGGCACCTTTAAGTAGTTATCAAATACAGTACTTACAAAGATATATGAATCATAGACATCGGTCATTTAGCCAAATGGCACTTATACCTTTCTACCTATCTTTTCAAACAACTGTCTTTGGAAAACCTTAGAAATGTGAGAAAAGTATCCAGAGATGTAAAAAAAATTGTCTACAAAAAAGAGAATATTCACCATTCACATAAAGGGTTAGTCTATAATCCATAGGCCTTCATATTTAATACATCCAATATCTATCATTAATTGTCATCTATTAAATGCTGTATTCAACAGATCAATGACTGCAATCTAAAGTCTGTTTTTTGTTTTGTTTTGTTTTTTAAAACCAAGAGGCAGTTTATAGATAAATAACATTGCATTTTAACCTCAGTTTTGTCTCACTTGTAAGCAGCTGTGGGATTGTAGCTCCACATTATGTAATAACAGTGCAATATGTAATAATGAGGTGAAAAATTATTACATTATGTAATATCACAGCATTTTGTAATAAAATTCTTGAACATATTTTGTAGTAAAATTTGCTGCTTTTTGTAATAACTTAATAACAGTTATTGCAAAATGCGAGTGTAGCACTTTTTTTTTTTAAAAAGAAAACGTAATAAACTGGCGCATTATGTAATTAACCATCGAAAAACCATCAAAACTAAAAAAGCACTTGGAGAGCACAAACCTCTGCCAAGGCAGATCAGTGCCCCCCCGATCACCACCAAAATTTAATCATTTGTTCCTTGTTCCTGAAATTTTCATCCAAATCTGTCCATAACTTGTTGAGTTATCTTGCACACGAACAGACAGACAAACCAACCAACGGCGGCAAAAACATAACCTCCTTGGCAGAGGGAATTAATGCCTTAATTGGAAAAACCATCATACTAGCAGAACAACATTAGCCATTCCAGCTTAAATACAATTCATTAAAAAAAAAAAAAAAACCTTCTCAAATGTTCCATTCGTCAAACCTAAATCAAATGTAACTGTGTATTCATTATAATGGGGAATGTAAACTAGAAACAAAAGCTGCACTAATTAAGTATTACTGACAAGAAACTTATGGGTGCACTTACATTTCTGAAGTTATTACAAAACGCGGCAAAGTTTATTACAAAATCCGTTTTTTTTTTTTTTTTTTAATAATAATAATAATTTCTGACAGACAGAAATAATACACATACAGACAAGGCTGGGATGGGGGGTTACAGAGCATTATATTAATACAATTTGTTACACAAAAAAGAACAGGACCATCAAATTAACATACATTTTTTAAGCAAACAAGATTTGACAGCGGCCCATGGCCCTGGTGTTTATATTTTCTGGGAGAGTTCGAAAAAAGTGAAACTTGTTCCATAGAAGGAGGTCCAGAAAGTCCCTGTATCAGCTGTCTACACTAATACTGTTGTGTTTGAGTTCCAACCAGTTCCAAGGATTTTACTACAAAATGGGGAGAAAGATTATTACATACTGCACTGTTATTACATGATGCGGCGCTACAGAGATAAGGTAAATTTCATAGTTCTAACAGTGACAAATTAAGAGATGACGTAAATTGAGCTGGTAGAGCCCAGACGCGGAGCAGAGGTTTTCTATCGGTCCTGTCTTGATTTATGTCACTACCAACCTTCTCACTCAAATTTATTCCTTACGTACACCTTACCTGTGAAAGGTGATTCCACCAGATCTTGTGTTTATGTTCCACTCGTTAGAACAGCCATAAGCACCACAGAAGTCCGGCATCATTTACGGTTCTGTCAGGAGACTGTCTGTTGGAAACATTACGCAGAATTTGGATTTGGGTAGCAAAACCAAAATTTTTTTAAAATGCCAAAGCATCCAGTATCATACCTACATGTGTGATGTTTTCAACAAATCAAATTGTTTGGAAATCGGCCAAAATTTCAGCATTAACCAGCGGCACATTCAGAGGATACCATGGGGGCTAACTTCGAAAGCACAATTTAAACACAGTTTAAATTAAATAAATTTAAACTTGAATTATAAATTGCATGTAATTGGTGGGTGGTAGATGACAGATATCCATCATTCTTTCCATTTGAAAGCCCAACTGGACAGGAGTTAGAAGCAAACTTTATCTATAATCTCCATGTAGAACATCAGCACAAGTTGTATTGCAACCATGTACATTTGAAACGACCCTATTAAAAAAAAAAAAAACTACAAACATATGAAACCCATGATAAACATGTATGCAGGAAAAAGCACCTCATATCAGTGTGTAATGACATTTTTCACTCACCACACTCCAAAAAGCATTTGAAAGTCAGTTGCCCCTCATAACAAATGTACTTATGACCATCTCTGTATTTGACTCGTACGGCCGCCATCCTTGATAACAAGGGAAGAAAGTTACTGTCAATTATATAATCACACATATACACAGCCATTTCATAGTTCTAACAGTGACAAATTAAGAGCATGTATTGACAACTCATTAGATGTACAATCCCACAATAACTACTAACAACTATCCCAGAATATGCAAATAGTAAAACAGATATGAAGAATGTAGTGTTATGCCTCTAATGAAGATACTTTATTCAGAATACTGTTAAAATTTGATAACATGATCACTCTTACTGCAGTAGGCACAAGAAACCGTCACTAACAATAATGGACATTTAAGACAATTTCTATAAAGCTATTAAATGGTTAATACTTATAGATACATATGAATGTCTAGATTATCATAATACTAGCCTGCTTCACCAACACGACACTGACAATCCGTCACAGATCACATGTCCATCGGACTATGGTGACTGAGGTTTGCAAGTAGCAAAATGTTTTCAGTTCCACACTCATATCAGTTATCACAATGCATGCTAAGGATCCTAGAGTTCAGAAGATGTTTCCTGCCTCAATCAACAAGACTGCACATAACTTATTACGTGTGGTGATTTTTAACAGTGAAAAGTGAATTGCTCTGATCAGAGTGATGAATGGAAAATGTTATGACACACCTGACATTATCGGTAAAATGATAAACCGTGGTAAAATTCCCAACTTTAGTATGACCCTTTCAAATTCTAATTATCAGTAAAACCGTGTTTAATTGCCGCACTTTGAAAAACTCACTGTGGTCAATGTCAAATGACTGAAATGATCAACAGATCAGATTAAACTTTCGCTTGCAACACATTACTTTGAATAGTACATTCACAAAGAATCTTCTGGAAGATAACCAGACATTATGGGGGGGGGGGTTCTTAGCCCCCCCTCCCAAAACATACACAGGGCTGCACGTCATTGCATTTATGGACACTTTTTTCTCCATTGGAATTCTTGTGTTTCCAGGTTCCCGCTCTGTGTATATATTACACTGGACAGTTTTTAACGGGCACTTTTCCATCTGCCTGCAGACAGAGTTGGACTCACCTTCAGTAAGGAAAAGGTAGGACCAAATATTTTAACCTGCTCATTTCATCTAAATAATATGGAGCCCGGGAAGGGACATGGAAGGAATACAAAACTTTTGCGTTAACGCAATAGTTTTTGTGTTACAACACAATCATATCTGCTCTCTCTTGCTTCAGGTCCGTACAGAATACTTTGGGCATCCGGGTCGGGTCCGACCATGTGGGGTCTGACATGCCCCCCTGTCCTGTGTTGTAATTAAATACTACAAATAAAGCATTATTATAGCATTATTAACTACTGGCACAGGACAAAGGGAAACACAGGGCTTAAATACACAAGAGGGGAGGAGAAAACGAGACACAGGTGTAGTAAATCAGGGCGGGGAAAGGAAGGAAAGCAAACGGACAGGCAACAGGACATAAGGAACAGGCAGGCTCACGTACCAGTAAATCAGACAGAAGGTAAAACACACGAGGAATCAGTTGGAGGCAGAGGAACAGACAAGGGTTTGGGCAAAAGGCAGGAGGCAAAAAGGCAATACTGGTCAAAAAACAGACAAACAGGAATACAAACTGGCACAGGACAAAGGGAAACACAGGGCTTAAATACACAAGAGGGGGAGGAGAAAACGAGACACAGGTGTAGCCAATCAGGGCAGGGAAAGGTAATCACACAGGTGGGAGTAATGGGGAACAGGAAGCAAAGACACCAGACATGACACATGAGGAGGACTTAACAAAATAAGACAGGAAATGACAAACAAAACAGACAAAACCAGACTAACGTCTGGAGGCTGATGTGACACCAACAACAACATTAATAAACATTCATTCATCTATTTAATGTCAGGTACTGAAATGATGTTAAATTCAATTCATCCTATCTATAGCAAAAGTGATCTAGTCCCTTACCAGGTGACTCCATTAAGTAGAAGAAGATGTGTGTAAATGACACTTCAGATCACTGAGTCTGATCATTGGCCCAGTCTGTTCAAACCTATGGACAACAAAGTGGATTGAATTTTGGAATATATTGATCCTTGTCAGAAGGCAATAGCGACTCAAAGGACGTCATGACGACTTGTTAGCGTTAGCAAAACAAGTTGAAACTCCGCGTTTTGACATTATGGGGGGAGAGGGTCTCTCGCTTACACACCCCCGCCACCCACCCACACACACACCTGCAGGTCATTGTATCTATGGACACTTTTTTCTACATTGGAATTCTGGTGTTTCCAGGTTACTGCTCTGTCTATATATTACACTGGACAGTTTTTAAACGCCACTTCTCCATCTGCCTGCAGACCGAGCAGGACTCACCTTCAGGTTGTCTATCAGAATGATAACAAAAAAATTATTTTAGGCCAAAAATGTAGTTATTAAATACTTGAATTGTTTTCTACTTAATCCCATCTTATTTTTAAAAAAAAACAAAACTTAAACCATTTGTGGCCTTACCTTTACTTATAGATGAAGTCCATGCGCCGATCCTTCTCCACGAAAAGCTCTAGGACTTGGTTGTAAAAGTTTTCCTTATTTTCTCTTAGTTCTAAGAGTCTCTTCGCCTCAACAGAGCTTATGGTCAAAGAAGAAAGACGTCCTTGAGAAGGCAGAGCATAAAAAACGCTGTTCTTGACCTACTAGCTTTAGCATGGCGCCGACTTTTAATTGCTTCTGTTGAAGCCAATGCAGCTACAAAGCACCTGTCAGTTCACGTCCGCCCCCTTGAGGTGAGGCAGAGTACTGCCTGCCTCACCTGCTGACTTTTCTCTGCACTTTATTGTACGATCAGCAGGAACAGTTCTCTCACACGAACATTAAAGACATTACACAGACTGTAGAGAGTCATGCTGTATAACAAATATTTCTGTAAAGTCCATATTGACAATATGCTGAGGAACAGAAACGGGCACGCGTCATGTGACCCAGTTTGTATTGAATGAGTTTGATAATATCAGGTGGTATAAACATTTTTCAAGAAAAGCATGTATGACTTCCGGTGGCGATGCGGCGAGGAATGGATGCGTGCTGAAGAGGCAGAGACGTTGTTGGCCAATGAAACTGTTTAATTTCCGCCAAGGGTCTTAACTTTTGTTATATCTGCGCTGCTTAATTAGTAAAAATGAACAGAGGCAAAAACTCACGGTTAAAGAGCACCTCGAGCCCTAAAATCGACCAGATGTTGTCGTCGCAGCCTCGTGATAACGAGGCTAACGCTGTTCAAGCTAGCACCAGCATGGCGAAACCTGGTGAAACAGACTCGTCTGTCATAAACGAAATTCGCAACATGAAGCGTGAACTACAGGATAAAATACAAGTGGTCGGAACAGATGTGACTACAATTAAAATGAATCTGGACTCATTAAAAACTGATGTTGCCAATCTTGGCAACAGGATTGGTGAAACTGAAAACCGAGTGTCACAACTGGAAGATGGGAATGTGCAGCTCTCCCAAGTCACATCAGAGCTGAAGAATAAAGTCGCTCAACTTGAAGCTCGGATACAATATCAAGAAAACTACAGCAGAAGGAACAACCTGAGGATCAAAGGCGTACCGGAACTCATAGACAAAGAGAAAAGCGTGACGGAGTGTGTGAAGGACATACTACGGAGTTTACTTCCAAACGATGAGGATATAAACCAAATTGTCATTGAGAGAGCCCACAGAATCCCGACTGCACTAAAGGAAGACCGACAACTTATTCCGTTTGGACCCCGACACATCCTGGTAAGATTCCTGCGCTTCTCGGACCGGGAGAAAATCCGACTCAGAGCTAGAGACCTGGGAACGTTTAACTGGAACGGGAACAAAGTGGACTTTTTTCCGGACTTCACCAAGGAGGTACAGGACAAGAGGAATAAATTCACCGAGGTCGTCACCGTATGTGCAGGGCAAAAGGACTGAAGTACACTCTGCAGTATCCAGCAGTGTTCTGGGTCACGGTCGGCCGTGAACGGCTCCGGTTTGAGGATGCCGCTGCGGCAAAGAGGAGGGTGGACAACTACCAAGGCCAGAAGGAAGGCGAATGAACGGACAATCTACACCGAACTACGGTAATAAGATCAATATGTGAACTATTAAGTTCACTATTAAGGACATTTAATCTGATCTGTTTTCAGACTGTTTGATATTATGGGCCGACTTATATATGTTATTTTCTTCTTAATATCCCATCAGTTTTGATTATCACTTCTTCTATTTTGTAATGTTTAGAAGCCCAGCTCTGTCACTTATTTACCATACTATTCTGTTCAATATCCTTTGGTGGAAAGCTTTTATATTCTATTTGATAAATTGATTATTGGTCGCGACGTCTCACTTGGAAGACCTCTATGCTTGTCATTAGGACTAAGGTTTTGTTCTTTATGAAAAGGGTTCATAGTTTTGTAGTTGTTGTTCTTGTGGGGTTTTCTAGCCAGTCATGTCTTTTACTTTTTGGTGGGCACTACTGCTTTATTACAGCAAGAGTTAAACGGGACTTAATCCTGTTAGTCTTAACTACTACTGTGTTATGGACACCATAGTTAAAATATCTTCCTGGAACGTTAATGGCCTTGGCTCCTACACTAAAAGACGAAAAGTACTTCAGTATTTAAAACAAAAGAAATCAGATGTGATCATGCTTCAGGAAACACATCTATTAGAGAAGGATACTGTAAGAATCAAAGATAGGTGGATCGGCCAAGCCCATCACAATACTTTTATACAAAAGAAGAGGGGAGTGTCTATTATATTTTCTAAACATCTTAGAATTCAAGTGGAGAAGGAATTTAAAGATGAAGAGGGGCGTATAATTATTCTTTTAGTAAATTTAAATGGACAAACCATGATTATTGGAAATATATACGCACCTAATGCAGAAGACCCTGACTTTTTTCTACAGTTAAAGAGAATCTTTTTAGATTTTGGTGACTACCCTATCATTTTGGCTGGAGACTTTAATCAGGTACTGGATGTATTTTTGGATAAGTCAGGGAAATCGGTCCCTAAGGCCAGCAAAGCCCAGGATGCTATCAAAGTACTATGTAATGACAATGGTCTTCTAGACGTGTGGAGGCTGTTGAATCCATCTGCTCGGGATTATACCTTCTTCTCAAGTAGACACTCTGTTTACAGTCGTATAGACTATTTTCTGATTTCACACTCGATCATTGAAAGTGTTGATAGTTGTAATATTGGTACAATAGCAATAACCGATCATGCTCCCATAGATTTGGTCTTACAGCTGGGGTCACATCAGGAAAGGTTCAAAGGATGGAGGATGAACACAAGTATCCTCAATGATAATAACTTCTGTGTCCAATTACAAGACCTTATTAATGAATATTTCAAAATAAATAATAACACTGCAGAGCAAGGCTCAATTTGGGATGGGTTTAAAGCCTACATTAGAGGTATTTTGCTACAGTACTCTTCCTTAACCAAAAAGCAAGATCGACAAAAAATTAAAACATATGAAGACGATATAAAAAAATTGGAGAAGGAATATTGTGAAAATTCCAATCCTTCAGTTCTTAATCGTTTAGTCAGAGCAAAATACGAGCTAAATACAATATTTTCTAAAAAAGCAGAATATTCACTTTTCAGACTTAAACAGAGGTGGTATGAATCTGGCGATAAAGCCGGCAAATTGTTAGCTAGTCAGCTAAAGGCACAACAAGCAGCTCGTCACATTAGCGCTGTTAAAAATGGTGTTGGGAAGATAGTCACTAGCCAGAAAGAAATCAATACAACATTTAAAGAATTTTACAAAAAGCTATACTCTCAGGAAGTCCAATTTGATTTAAATACAGCTGAAGAGTTTTTGGAAATTTAACTTTTCAAAAGTTATCTGAAGCGAGCGCCAATGAATTAGAAAGACCAATTTCTTTAGAAGAGCTGAATAAAGCCATTAAAATCTCACCTAATGGGAAAACCCCGGGTTGGACGGTATACCCAACGAGTTTTATAAAAAATTTATGTCTGAACTTGGCCCGGAAATCTTGAGAACGTTTAATTCGGCTATTGCTACTGGTCACCTCCCCTCTTCAATGAACGAATCCTTGATCACTCTTATATTGAAAAAAGGGAAAGACCCTCTGGAGTGTGGGAGTTATAGGCCAATAAGTCTATTGTGTTGTGATGCAAAATTATTTACAAAGATTTTCGCATTGCGAATTAACAAAGTTATAGTATCAATTATTCATCCGGACCAGGTAGGTTTTGTCAAGGGCAGAACATCCTCTGACAGTTTAAGGCGTCTCTTACATTTAATCTGGAAGTCCCAACATTTAACTAGTCCTGTAGCAGCCCTATCATTAGATGCGGAAAAAGCATTTGATAGGGTCAGCTGGAGTTATCTATATCATACGCTTGAAAGATTTGGGTTTGGAACTTCATTTCAAGAAATTATTAAAATGATTTATGCAAATCCAAAAGCGGTCATAACAACCAATGGAATGAGATCATCTCAATTCACACTAAAACGCGGGACCAAGCAAGGGGATCCATTATCACCACTACTTTTTATTATTGCACTTGAACCACTGGCACAAGCTGTCAGACAGAATGATACAATAAAAGGTGTAATAATGGGTGGCCGAGACAACAAAATGTTGATTTTTGCAGATGACGTACTGCTTTTACTGTCTGACCCTCAAAAGTCATTACCTCCCTTACTGGACTTGATTAATGCTTTTTCAAGACTATCTGGGTACAAAATTAACTGGACCAAATGCGAAATAATGCCTTTGTCAAAGTTTTGCTACAAGAGCCATGTTCAAAATTGGACATTCCAATGGACTCCAAAAAACCTTAAATACCTGGGTATACTTTTGAATCCGGGATTGGAAGATATTATAGCTGACAATTTTGAGCCGATAATAAATGAGATAAGTCTACTTCTTAAGGGTTGGGATAAAATGCATATTTCACTATGGGGTAGAGTTCAGACAATAAAGATGGTCATCACACCAAAATTAAATTATTTGTTCAACCTATTACCCCTTAAGGTTCCCAAATCGGTGTTTAAGGCCATTGATAAAATGATAAATAATTTCATCTGGGCTGGGAAAAGACCCAGAATGACCCTGAAAAAAACTCCAGAATAAAACAGAATATGGAGGCCTACGGTTACCGAATATGCAGCTTTACCAAGAAGCCTTTACAAGCGCACAAATAACAACACTTATATCAACAAAACATAACAGACCGATCTGGGTGGACTTGGAGAGTGAAATAAACTCCCCATTTAAAGCTGCTGACTATCTGTCTCAACACCCTAATGATAAAGTAAAATCTAACCCAGTTATGAACCATACTAGAAACGTATGGCACCGTTTACATAAAAAAGACAATATTTGCCCCTTTCTTCTTGGTACATCTTCGGTGTGGAACAACCCAAAATTAAAGATTGGGGGAAAAATGTTCTTCTGGGCGAGTTGGCATAATAAAGGTGTCAAGAACATAAACTGCTTTTTTCGAGACAACACCCTAGTGTCTTTTCAAGATCTACAGACAAAATATGGCCTTAATAGTACTGATTTTTGGAGATTTCTACAACTGAGAGATTGCCTCTCGAAATTAAATAAATCTGAAGTAAAGCTATCGGGTGAATCTCCAGTGTACTCTATATTTAAAAAATTAAGGTATTTACCACGTTTAATAAGCCGCATTTATAATTATCTTATTGAAGATGTCAGGGATGTTAATTTAGGGCTCCAAAAGGTGTGGGAAATGGATTTAGGGAAAACATTTGGGGAGGATGAGTGGGATGTATTAATTAAACAAATGTTAAAGCCAATAAGAGATGCACGGTCCAAACTCATTCAATTTAAAATTCTCAATAGACTACACTGGACACCTGTCAAACTATATAGAGAAGGAATATGCAATTCTAATATCTGTTGGCGGTGCAAACATAGTCCTGGAGACATGGTTCACATGTTTCTTACCTGCCCGAGTCTGACCTCTTACTGGCATAATGTCATGGGAAAGATAAATAGTACTTTAAATTTGAATTTGGTCCTGACACCTGCGTTGTGTCTTCTGAATTTCCTGGAACATGATGTTACATTAGAAGTCAAAAGAGCACATTGGCTTAAAATTGCACTCACTACAGCTAAGAGGATCATACTAAGGCACTGGAAGGGGCAGAACAACCCTACTTATTTTGAATGGTATTCAGCCTTATCAGAGACCGCCTCATTTGAAAGACTGATCCACAAGATAAATGGACAGATGGATATATATAGAAGTGTGTGGGAACCCTTCTTAACACAGATCGGCTCATATTGAAGGATGCTGATTGAACTCAGCTCATGCTGGAAGATCCAATGTGCCTTCCCTATTTTTTTTTGTTTTTTTTGTTTTGTTTTGTTTTGTTTTGTTTGTGACTGACTGGCTGGGGGAGAGGGGGGATTGTGGGAGAAAAAGGAAAAGGAAGAGTTGTGCCTTCAACATGGACATCATACTAATGTGTGTTCTTATCAATTTAGTGCAAGATGCAATGTGTTCGGCTCTGTGCTAGGGCTGTGGACTAATTGTGATGTCCTTGATTTATATATTTTTTTTTAAATGTGATTTGTTAACCCTTGAAGGACTCAATAAAAATAAAATTGAAGAAAAGTAAATGCAATTTGACCTATAAAAAAAAAAAAAAAAAAAAAAAAAAAGCATGTATGTATGTGTATGCGTGCGTCCGTGCGCGTGTGTGTGCGCGCGCATCTGGTAAATTTTGTGGAACGGAATGGATAAATTGAATAGATCAAATATAGGACAAAGCCATAAAAAGGTTTATACCCCCTGATATTATCAAACTGTAATGGTTAATAATGATAACTAGCCAACAGTTAGCTAGGTATAGTCAGCTAACTTTGAATACACTCTGAATAATGTTATGTCCTCCTGCACTAAATATATAAGACTGTAAGTGGTATATGCAAGAATTTCATTAAAATGAACTGTTCACCAAAGAAACTAATCACTGATTACCTTTACACAACATATGTACTAGAAAGGAAGCAAGGAAGTTTGGACAACTGAAGAGAGTCAATGTCACACCACTGCCATCTAGTGGTGTAGTGGTACAGTTTCCATCAAAATGGGACATTGAAAAATACACAATGTTGTGGAGCTGTTTAAGAACACAATTTTCATGCAAACTGCACTTTGACCAGTAGTATGTGTGTCTGGTCTCTTAGTAAACCTCTGCAGTATGCTGTCTGGCTTGGAACATAACTGCATGTTTAGCACAGAAGTTGTGCATTTTTTCAGTGATTGGTTTTGGAAAAACATTTTTAAAAAATTCAATTAACACAATTTAAATAGCCGTAAGTGGTGATGGATTTTAATTCCCTGCACAAACTATGTGTGAGACCTTAACTAGGGGACCATAGCCTTATGGGAACCTAGGCACTCCAGGCAGCTCTGGGAATAAAACATAATAACATCATAATATCTGCTAAGTAAATCAGGATGTGTTTATTATCATCATCTGTATCAGTCTACAATAACAAAATGCTGCACACTGCTATTGCACCTTGCATCCCGCTTGTCTTATCTGCAAGTACAGAAAATATTGGTACTTTAATTTTGTGTGGTAATGAATAAAATTAATTTTATTAATTAATAATATAATAATTAATAATTAATTGATTAGATGTATATGGCCTTCTTCCGCTGTATGCTTCGTTAGTGCTGTGGCCTCTGAACACAGGGTGTCTGTGTTTCGCCAGTTCTCCTCCACAAAAGGTTCTCGATCACGTTCTGGACCACCTGTAACAGTATAGACATTTTACAGATTACTGACAAAATCAAGCACTGATCTGACCTAAATTTAAGGGCTTTAAATGATTTCTTACACCCCTATAAACCCTCATATAATCATTCTCCAATCATATGTCATGAATTAAACTTTCAGTCAACGTACAATTAAAATAAACATACCTCTTTCTGTCAGTGACTGGCGGCCGGTCCTCTTTTGTCCTGATGCGTCCTTTTGGACAAATTTCAGTCTCCATGCCAGATACCCACTCCCATCTCCTGCATTGTAAAAATGCTCCTGAAGCGAAAAGACATTCAGTTTGGGTGAGCAGGTTATATATATTTTCATACTTTTCCTTTATAATATACATCATACCCACAGATAAAAAAAAAAAAAACTGCTCAATAAACGAGTCGAGGTCAACCAATATTTGGCTTTTTTTTGTGAAAGTGAAGGTGGGCATCTAGAAAAAAAAAAGTCTTAAATTGTACTAAACCACCCAATATGAATATTCAGAGCATATTTTTTCTTTTTATGGTTTAAGAGTCCCAGAGAACAGAGAGGTGAAAGAGAAATGGGTTAGACTTAGTTTTGATTCACTTACATAGCCAAACCTGCTCCTAGGATCAGCCAAGTATGGAAACAAGGCAGTGATGCCCCTTGCGTACTCCTCTTTAACATGCCTTGAAGGACTTGTCCTAGACACACACACATAGATGTCACTTCATGAGATCTAATTTAAATATTACATGCAACTGACATCTGCAAAAGGTGGGATGTTGTACTACTGAGTCAAACCAAAAATTATAACATGTGTCGGTTAAACACACCCATGTTCACTTGTCATATGTGCAACCGATATCTTGACCATATCACGTCTTCTGGAATCGGTTAGGCTTTTTGTCCAGGCATATTCATTCAGGATCCTCTCTCCTCCAGGTTTGTTACTCAGAATGTTTTCAATTTTCTAAATGGAAGTCAGATTTTTAACTTTATTTAATCAAGGAACAAATAGTGTGATGATGCTCAGGTTGGATTGTTTGAGGATTTTTTTTACTTGTTTAAAAAAAAAAAAAAAAAGGATAAAATTAAATATCTGCAAATACTATAAAATGGTCTCCAATTATAGCAGTGATATTCACATTTTTTTATACTGTGCTATGACACACCTGACATTACCAGTATAATGATAAACCGTGGTAAAATTCCCGACTTTAGTGTTACCCTTTCACATTCTAATTATCAGTAAAACCATGTTTAATTGCTGCACTTTGAAAAACTCACTGTGGTCAATGTCAAATGATTGAAATGATCAACAGATCAAACTTTCACTTACAACACATTACTTTGAATAGTACATTCACAAAGAATCTTCTGGAAGATAACCAGTACACTGCATGAGCTAGCTCAGGCATTCTGTTCAGAGTCAATTCCATTATTGCACCAGCTACTGTCTTGCTAACGCAATACCTCACAAAACCGATGCTCTCCCGTTAATACACGATTTTTCTGACCATTAATGGTTGTAATCTGTTCCAAGCAAAATGCACTGGTCACAGACTTAGCGGCAGATCAGCTACTGATTAAAGTTATTTGAGTGCAGTATGTTTAAAAAAAAAAAAAAAAAAAGTGCTAGCTCTAATGTACTCCAAGCATAAAATCAAATCTAGCCCTCTGAAGGACATTTCTATTGCCTGTTCCTGTGCAAAGCTCAAAGAACCTCACATCATATTGGACCAACTGTAAAGGTCAGAGTACGGAAACTGAACCCAACTGCAAGACCCGGAGACAGACGTAAAAGTTCACTGTGTTTATTTAACACAATAATAAAAGACAATTCACAGGAAATATTGATAAGCAGATCCTTGAAGGCAATGGGTCCCGGACTCTTCACAGGATCCAGAGACAGGACCGGAGATTGGGCTTCACGGCCCGGACCGGTAACACGCGTCGATAACCCGACTAGGGAAAAGCAGAGAATAGTCAGAGTCCAAACCAGGACATACACAGGAAAGCAAACGGACAGGCAACAGGACATAAGGAACAGGCAGGCTCACGCACCAGTAAATCAGGCACAAGGTCGAACACACGAGGAATCAGTTGGAGGCAGAGGAACAGACAAGGGTTTGGGCAAAAGGCAGGAGGCAAAAAGGCAATACTGGTCAAAAAACAGACAAACAGGATCCAAAAACGCCGGTAAGTATCACACAAAGGTAGAACACAAACTGGCACAGGACAAAGGGAAACACAGGGCTTAAATACACAAGAGGGGGAGGAGAAAACGAGACACAGGTGTAGCAAATCAGGGCGGGGAAAGGTAATCACACAGGTGGGAGTAATGGGGAACAGGAAGCAAAGACACCAGACATGACACATGAGGAGGACTTAACAAAATAAGACAGGAAATGACAAACAAAACAGACAAAACCAGACTAACATCTGGAGGCTGATGTGACACCAACAACAACATTAATAAACATTCATTCATCTATTTAATGTCAGGTACTGAAATGATGCTAAATTCAATTCATCCTATCTATAGCAAAAGTGATCTAGTCCCTTACCAGGTGACTCCATTAAGTAGTAGAAGATGTGTGTAAATGACACTTCAGACCACAAAGATCATTGGCCCAGTCTGTTCAAACCTATGGACAACAAAGTGGATTGAATTTTGGAATATATTGATCCTTGTCAGAAGGCAATAGCGACTCAAAGGACGTCATGACGACTTGTTAGCGTTAGCAAAACAAGTTGAAACTCCGCGTTTTGACATTATGGGGGGAGAGGGTCTCTCGCTTACACACCCCCGCCACCCACCCACCCACCCACACACACACACACACACACGGCTGCACGTCATTGTATCTATGGACACTTTTTTCTACATTGGAATTCTGGTGTTTCCAGGTTACTGCTCTGTCTATATATTACACTGGACAGTTTTTAAACGCCACTTCTCCATCTGCCTGCAGACAGAGCAGGACTCACCTTCAGGTTGTCTATCAGAATGATAACAAAAAAAATCTTTTAGGCCAAAAATGTAGTTATCAAATACTTGAATTGTTTTCTACTTAATCCCATCTTATTTAAAAAAAAAAAACAAAACTTAAAACCATTTGTGGCCTTACCTTTACTTATAAATGAAGTCCATGCGCCGATCCTTCTCCACGAAAAGCTCTAGGACTTGGTTGTAAAAGTCTTCCTTATTTTCTCTCAGTTCTAAGAGTCTCTTCGCCTCAATAGAGCTTATGGTCAAAGAAGAAAGACGTCCTTGAGAAGGTAGAGCATAAAAAACGCTGTTCTTGACCTACTAGCTTTAGCATGGCGCCGACTTTCAATTGCTTCTGTTGAAGCCAATGCAGCTACAAAGCACCTGTCAGCTCACGTCCGCCCCCTTGAGGTGAGGCAGAGTACTGCCTGCCTCACCTGCTGACTTTTCTCTGCACTTTATTGTACGATCAGCAGGAACAATTCTCTCACACGAACATTAAAGACATTACACAGACTGTAGAGAGTCATGCTGTATAACAAATATTTCTGTAAAGTCCATATTGACAATATTCTGAGGAACAGAAACGGACACGCGTCATGTGACCCAGTTTGTATTGAATGAGTTTGATAATATCAGGTGGTATAAACATTTTTCAAGAAAAGCATGTGTGTATGTGTATGCGTGCGTCCGTGCGCGTGTGTGTGTGCGCGCATCTGGTAAATTTTGTGGAACGGAATGGATAAATTGAACAGATCAAATATAGGACAAACTCATAAAAAGGTTTATACCCCCTGATATTATCAAACTGTCATAGTTAATAATGATAATAACTAACCAACAGTTAGCTAGGTATAGTCAGCTAACTTTGAATACACTCTGAATAATGTTATGTCCTCCTGCACTAAATATATAAGACTGTACGTGGTATATGCAAGAATTTCATTAAAATGAACTGTTCACCAAAGAAACTGATCACTGATTACCTTTACATAACACGTGTACAAGAAAGGAAGCAAGGAAATTTGGACAACTGAAGAGTCAATGTCACACCACTGCCATCTAGTGGTGTAGTGGTACAGTTTCCATCAAAATGGGACATTGAAAAATACACAATGTTGTGGAGCTGTTTAAGAACACAATTTTCATGCAAACTGCACTTTGACCAGTAGTATGTGTGTCTGGTCTCTTAGTAAACCTCGGCAGTATGCTGTCTGGCTTGTAACATAACTGCATGTTTAGCATAGAAGTTGTGCATTTTTTCCATGATTGGTTTTGGAAAAAAAAATTTAAAAAATTCAATTAACACAATTTAAATAGCAGTAATTGGTGATGGATTTTAATTCCCTGCACAAACTATGTGTGAGACCTTAACTAGGGGACCATAGCCTTATGGGAACCTAGGCACTCCAGGCAGCTCTGGGAATAAAACATAATAACATCATAATATCTGGTAAGTAAATCAGGATGTTTATTATCATCATCTGTATCAGTCTACAATAACAAAATGATGCACAGTATTTCACGTTGCATCCCACTTGTCTTATCTGTAAGTACAGAAAATATTGGTACTTTAATTTTGTGTGGTAATGAACAAAAATTGATGTTATTAATTATTCATTCATTCATTATCTGAACCCGCTTTATCCTCCCTAGGGTCACGGGGGTCGCTTGGAGCCTATCCCAGCTACATAGCGGCGAAGGCGGGGTACACCCTGGACAAGTCGCCAGTTCATCGCAGGGCTGAACATATAGAGACAAACAATCACTCTCACATTCACACCTATAGACAATTTAGATTAACCAATTAACGTATCAGTGCATGTCTTTGGATGGTGGGAGGAAGCCGGAGTACCCGGAGAGAACCCACGCAGACACAGGGAGAACATGCAAACTCCACACAGAAAGGTCCCACCCCCTGTCGACTGGTGTTGGAATCGAACCCAGGACCTTCTTGCTGTGAGGCACAAGTGCTAACCACTGCACCACCATTTTTATGGGAGACACATTTTATTAATTAAATAATTAATAATTAATTGATTAGATGTATATGGCCTTCTTCCGCTGTATGCTTCGTTAGTGCTGTGGCCTCTGAACACAGGGTGTCTGTTTAGCCAGTTCTCCTCCACAAAAGGTTCTCGATCACGTTCTGGACCACCTGTAACAGTATAGACATTTTACAGATTACTGACAAAATCAAGCACTGATCTGACCTAAATTTAAGGGCTTTAAATGATTTCTTACACCCCTATAAAACCTCATATAATCATTCTCCAATCATATGTCATGAATTAAACTTTCAGTCAACGTACAATTAAAATAAACATACCTCTTTGTGTCAGTGACTGTCGGCCGGTCCTCTTTTGTCCTGATGCGTCCTTTTGGACAAATTTCAGTCTCCATGCCAGATACCCACTCCCATCTTCTGCATTGTAAAAATGCTCCTGAAGTGAAAAGACATTCAGTTTGGGTGAGCAGGTTATATATATTTTCATACTTTTCCTTTATAATATACATATCATACCCACAGATAAAAAAAAAAAAAAATTGGTCAATAAACGAGTCGAGGTCAACCAATATTTGGCTTTTTTTTGTGAAAGTGAAGGTGGGCATCTAGAAAAAAAAATCTTAAGTTGGACTAAACCACCCAATATGAATATTCAGAGCATTTTTTTTTCTTTTTATGGTTTAAGAGTCCCAGAGAACAGAGAGGTGAAAGAGAAATGGGTTAGACTTAGTTTTGATTCACTTACATAGCCAAACCTGCTCCTAGGATCAGCCAAGTATGGAAACAAGGCAGTGATGCCCCTTGCGTACTCCTCTTTAACATGCCTTGAAGGACTTGTCCTAGACACACACACATAGATGTCACTTCATGAGATCTAATTTAAATATTACATGCAACTGACATCTGCAAAAGGTGGGATGTTGTACTACTGAGTCAAACCAAAAATTATAACATGTGTCGGTTAAACACACCCATGTTCACTTGTCATATGTGCAACCAATATCTTGACCATATCACATGTGCTGGAATCGGTTAGGCTTTTTGTCCAGGCATATTCATTCAGGATCCTCTCTCCTCCAGGTCTGTTACTCAGAATGTTTTCAATTTTCTAAATGGAAGTCAGATTTTTAACTTTTTTATTTAATCAAGGAACAAATAGTGTGATGATGCTCAGGTTGGATTGTTTGAGGATTTTTTTTACTTGTTTACAAAAAAAAAAAGGGAAAAATTAACAAATATTATCTGCAAATACTGTAAAATGGTCTCCAAATATAGTGATAATATTCACATTTTCTTTAATACTGTGCTATGACACACCTGACATTACTGGTATGATAAACCGTGGTAAAATTCCCAACTTTAGTGTTACCCTTTCAAATTCTAATTATCAGTAAAACCATGTTTAATTGCCACACTTTGAAAAACTCACTGTGGTCAATGTCAAATGATTGAAATGATCAACAGATCAAACTTTCACTTACAACACATTACTTTGAATAGTACATTCACAAAGAATCTTCTGGAAGATAACCAGTACACTGCATGAGGCTAGCTCAGGCATTCTGTTCAGAGTCAATTCCATTATTGCAGCGGCTACTGTCTTGCTAACGCAATACCTCACAAAACCAATACTCTCCCGTTAATACACGATTTTTCTGACCATTAATGGTTGTAATCTGTTCCAAGCAAAATGCACTGGTCACAGACTTAGCTGCAGATCAGCTACTGATTAAAGTTATTTATTGAGTGCAGTATGTTAAAAAAAAAAAAAAAAAGTGCTAGCTCTAATGTACTCCAAGCATAAAATCAAATCTAGCCCTCTGAAGGACATTTCTATTGCCTGTTCCTGTGCAAAGCTCAAAGAACCTCACATCATATTGGACCAACTGTAAAGGTCAGAGTACGGAAACTGAACCCAACTGCAAGACCCGGAGACAGACGTAAAAGTTCACTGTGTTTATTTAACACAATAATAAAAGACAATTCACAGGAAATATTGATAAGCAGATCCTTGAAGGCAATGGGTCCCGGACTCTTCACAGGCTCCAGAGACAGGACCGGAGATTGGGCTTCACGGCCCAGACCGGTAACATGCGTCGGTAACCTGACTACGGAAAAGCAGAGAATAGTCAGAGTCCAAACCAGGACATACACAGGAAAGCAAACGGACAGGCAACAGGACATAAGGAACAGGCAGGCTTACGTACCAGTAAATCAGGCACAAGGTCGAACACACGAGGAATCAGTTGGAGGTAGAGGAACAGACAAGGGTTTGGGCAAAAGTAGTGATGGGTCCGGCAACACCGATGCGTCGGCACATGCGTCGAGCTCATGGAGCAAACCCCGTGTCGGTGCGCGTATCGCTTTAAGAAAGTCACGTGACCGATACAGTTGCTGTGTCACTGTGGCGCCAAACTGTGTTTAAAGGGAAGCACATCTGTCACCGGGATGTATCACAAACGACTGCCAACATTTTGTAGCGCTTTTTTTTTTTTTTCCTCTATCTTGTCACTATGGAGCCCAGCAGGAACAGAAAGGTTTCGGCCGTGTGGGATCACTTTGATCTTGTTTCGCCAACGAAGGTATTTGTTTCCATTTCCTTGTTCCTTCCTGATCCTCAGTTTCCACTGGATCTGTCAGAATTAAAATCCATTTCAAAGTTACCATTAATTCAGTGAATTAAAGTAAGTTTTATTCATTCATTTCATTTTACTGCAGGTTTAATGTGGCATCTGTCAAACAGGACTATCATACACAAACAGAAGCACATCTTCAATGCTCAGGCACTACAGAGCACTTCATGAAAATGAGGGCGCAGAACTTCCAATCTGGAGTCACTGACTGTGTTGACACTATCAACACTTCTTGACCCAAGATTTAAATCACTCGGTTTCCGAAGTTCCAACAAATGTAGCGAAGCAATAAGTAGACTGAGAGCTGAATGTGCTGTTTTAATGGGCCACACATCAGCCCAGCCACAGCCTGGACCTTCCTCTGCAACAGCTTCAGGCATGTTATTCAGCCTTATTTGTTTATTTGTGCATTTCATTGTTTGCAAATCATGTACTAAAATACCCATCTGTTGTTTCTTAGACAACCTGTGGCAATATCTGGACAATGAAGTTGGCAGGCAAACCACCAACACCAGAGCAGATGCAATAATTGAGGTCCAGAGATACATGTCAGAAGGCAACATCCCCCGTTCCAGTGATCCACTGAAATACTGGGACAGTCAAAGAAGAAATTACCCTCACCTGTTTCAGCTCTCTTTACAGTTTCTTTGCACACCAGCCTCCTCGGTGCCATGTGAACGATTATTTTCTAAAGCCGGAGAAATTGCATCAAAAAAGCGAAATCGGCTGAAGGCCAAAACTTTGGAAAGGCTTATTTTTTTTTGAATAAAAATTTGTAAAAAAAAAAAAAAAAAAAAAAAAAATCCCAGTCCACAAGCATCCTCATTCACAACACGTTCACTTAGATTTTCATATAATGATACATGTTCACATTATTTATTGACTGTATCTAAAAATATCAAAGATATTTTAAATTTAAATGAAGATATGAAATAATACAATATAAAATACAATGACTTAAATTATATTATTGTATATACTAGGTCATTAAATCAGTGTCAGTTGAGTCTGTACACTAGGTTGCCTGCAGGGATTTTTAAAGTCCAGCAGGTGTCAGTATTCAGTGACACAGTATCAATACAGTATGACACAGTGTGTCATTGTGTCGACACGCTTCATGAGGCCTCATCGACCCATCACTAGGCAAAAGGCAGGAGCCAAAAAGGCAATCCTGGTCAAAAAACAGACAAACAGGATCCAGAAACGCTGGTAAGTATCACACAAAGGTAGAATACAAACTGGCACAGGACAAAGGGAAACACAGGGCTTAATAACCAAGAGGGGGAGGAGAAAACGAGACACAGGTGTAGCAAATCAGGGCAGGGAAATGTAATCACACAGGTGGGAGTGATGGGGAACAGGAAGCAAAGACACCAGACATGACACATGAGGAGGACTTAACAAAATAAGACAGGAAATGACAAACAAAACAGACAAAACCAGACTAACGTCTGGAGGCTGATGTGACACCAACAACAACATTAATAAACATTCATCCATCTATTTAATGTCAGGTACTGAAATGATGTTAAATTCAATTCATCCTATCTATAGCAAAAGTGATCTAGTCCCTTACCAGGTGACTCCATTAAGTAGAAGAAGATGTGTGTAATTGACACTTCAGACCACTGAGTCTGATCATTGGCCCAGTCTGTTCAAACCTACGGACAACAAAGTGGATTGAATTTTGGAATATATTGATCCTTGTCAGAAGGCAATAGCGACTCAAAGGACGTCATGACGACTTGTTAGCGTTAGCAAAACAAGTTGAAACTCCGCGTTTTAACATTATGGGAGGAGAGGGTCTCTCGCTTACACCACCCACCCACACACACACACACACACACACACACACACACACACACACACACACACACACACACACACACACACACGGCTGCACG
This sequence comes from Sphaeramia orbicularis, assembly GCF_902148855.1. Lineage (NCBI taxonomy): Eukaryota > Metazoa > Chordata > Actinopteri > Kurtiformes > Apogonidae > Sphaeramia > Sphaeramia orbicularis. The sequence goes on along the minus strand of NC_043962.1, from coordinate 47,211,143 downwards.
TCATTGTTTCTATGGACACTTTTTTCTACATTGGAATTCTGGTGTTTCCAGGTTACTGCTCTGTTTATATATTACACTGGACAGTTTTTAAACGCCACTTCTCCATCTGCCTGCAGACAGAGCAGGACTCACCTTCAGGTTGTCTATCAGAATGATAAGAAAAATATTCTTTTAGGCCAAAAATGTAGTTATCAAATACTTGACTTGTTTTCTACTTACTCCCATCTTATTTTTAAAAAACCAAAACTTAAAACAATTTGTGGCCTTACCTTTACTTATAGATGAAGTCCATGTGCCGATCCTTCTCCACGAAAAGCTCTAGGACTTGGTTGTAAAAGTTTTCCTTATTTTCTCTTAGTTCTAAGAGTCTCTTCACCTCAGTAGAGCTTATGGTCAAAGAAGAAAGATGTTATGTATTGAGCATATTGGGGTTATTGGCCACTACTGCCACCCGTTGTTGTGCGTAGGCATTACGCTATTCACTGTCCTGAGTACGTTGTTGAGTAAACGAATAAAGCAGGCACATGTTGCTCCCTGTTCCCGAGCTGATCTATGTCCCGTTCATTCATGTTGTATTAAGTATAAATTGAGGAAATACACAGAAGATACAACAAAAGACGTCCTTGAGAAGGCAGAGCATAAAAAACGCTGTTCTTGACCTACTAGCTTTAGCATGGCGCCGACTTTTAATTGCTTCTGTTGAAGCCAATGCAGCTACAAAGCACCTGTCAGTTCACGTCCGCCCCCTTGAGGTGAGGCAGAGTACTGCCTGCCTCACCTGCTGACTTTTCTCTGCACTTTATTGTACGATCAGCAGGAACAGTTCTCTCACACGAACATTAAAGACATTACACAGACTGTAGAGAGTCATGCTGTATAACAAATATTTCTGTAAAGTCCATATTGACGATATGCTGAGGAACAGAAACGGGCACGCGTCATGCGACCCAGTTTGTACTGAATGCGCATGTCAGGTCTGAGGCAGAGCTCTGCAGTGTCTCACTGGGATTTCTGTTCTGTATTTGATCGCGAAATACTTAAATTCGGCGATATTTACTTAATAAAATGTCGAAAACGTGTAGAGTCATACTGAAAATGCATCTTAAACACAGATCAGTGGAAAATATTAATATTTATTTTATGTACTTTTTCCTTTTTTATCATGACCGCACGTCAGTGAATAGTACATTCACAAAGAATCTTCTGGAAGCTAACCAGACATTATGGGGGGACCTCACACACACGGCTGCACGTCATTGTATCTGGGAACACTTTTTTAAAAACTCCACTGGAATTCTAGTATTTCCAGGTTACTGCTCTGTCTGTATGTTACACTGGAGGGTTTTTAACGGTCACTTTTCCATCTGCTTGCAGATAATACAGCTGGACCTTCACCTTCAGGATGGCAGAAAGAAAAAAACCCACCACTACCGGACCGCCGACCACCGCCGGACCGACAGGCAGCGGACCCAGCTGAGGAGAAGGACGGCCTGGCCCTCCTCCAGTAGAGAAAAGGTAGGACCAAATATTTTAACCTGCTCATTTCATCTAAATAATACGGAGCCCAGGAAGGGACATGCAAAAAATAAAAAAGTAAAAAAGTATAACGCAATACTTTTGAATTAAAACGCATTAGTTTTTGCGTTAGAACACAATCATATCTGCTCTCTGTTGTTTGAGGTCCGTACAGAATACTTTGGGCTCCAGTTCGGGGCCGACTGTGTAGGGTCTGACATGCCCCCCTGTCCTGTGTAGTATGACGTAACTCTTTCATTATTTGTCCGATCGGAAAAATTCCTACGGTTTCTGAATGACATTCATATTTGCCCAGCTTCACGGTTGTGGGCAGCTTCATGGATACAGGTGGATGTAGGCCAAGAGTGAATGGTCTATGACAGGGCTCAGCAAACTTTGCATTCCAAAGAGCCAGTTTAGGAGAAAAATAGAAAAACAAAACTGTCTGGAGCCTTAAGATATCTGTATATGTTTTACCTCAAAGTGGTGACTGTTTAAGAAGCTCTTTAGGATTAGTTTGTATGGAATACGTTGAGAATAAATCAAAGTTTTGGTGCATTTACAGAAATACAAAAAAATCACAGAACTAAAATAGACAAAATAGTGACATTTGTTATTATTGTGGACTGGTATGTGAAGGCGTTGTTTGCAATGAAGAATACAGATGACTACCGTCAGTGCCATAAAATAAAAGTAGTCTACATTTACTACTACCACTATTTTTTTTTTTTTTTATCTATTTGGAGTGTTGTCTATATTTTTACATTTGCATAACATCAGAATGACTTTATGGTTGTGACAGGAATAGCAAACTGTATAAAATGCAACCGTTACTCATTTCCAAATGTTTTTGACAAAGCCACATGGAGCCACTTGAAAAGGGCCCAAGAGCCAAATGTGGTCCCGGAGCCACAGGTTGCCCAACCCTGGTCTATGAGAAAGGAGGATGTGCACATTGTATTAAAATCCTTTATACTCCTGAGCCTAAAATGGTCCACCTGGACTTGTTTTCTTATTTTGACCATAAAAAGGTCAGAAAATATGCTTTGAGTCCTTTTGCCCATTTTTGCAGAACACTTCGAACGTTCAGTGTAGCAGTCATTTATAATTCACTGCTTGTTTTAATACTGTAATAAGTTTAAAATGATGAAAAACACTGTAGAAGCCAATAACGTAATAACAACCCATAACGTAATAAATATGACATTTTTAAAATGTAATAGTCCAATAACGTAAAAACTGACCAATAACATAATAAAAGTCCTGAACCGCTAGCATAATAACTTTTGACCAATAACGTAATAAATTATTATAATTATATACAACTGCAATAAATTCGATAAATGTATGTGTATGCGTGTGTTGCATTTTCCGCCCGGATGTTCGAGGGAGATGGCTGCGCTGTATGTGGTGTTGAAATAACAACGAACTCGCTGCGTTTTCCTCACTCGTATGGTGTTTATTCAACAGCCGCCATTACAACACTCACCTTCACGGTGCACATGCGCATAACTACTTCCTTCCAGACAACATGAATCGATCAGGCATGAAACATCGAACAGACTGTATTTTACTCGTTTTAAATAAAACCTTTTCTAAATGCATTTAATTTTTAAACAAAATATGTAACGATTTTAATTACTAGTTTTAAATGTAAAATTAAATTATATAAACCTATATTTTTCATCATTAATTAAATATAAATGTAAATATACAGTACCTGTGTACTTCAGTAACGACATATATAAATCTATAATAATACCTGAAAACAAATAAAACATTAATGACCTATGAAAAACATTTTTAAAAAAATAATGCGCCAAGGCAATTTAACCTGTCACATACTCCCCCTCAAAATAGATGTTGTCCCCAACATCTGTACTGTTTACACATAAAAAAATGCTGGGCAACATGACCAAAACAATTATAGAGTACTATAAACTGGAATAAAGTATTAATTATAATAATCAACAGTTTACAGACTGGAACTCTTTTCATACATTCTGTTTGAGTAACACTCATCAGGAGTCATTCTGTGCACATTTCACTATACCATATTATCAAACCTGTGTATCTCGTACAAAACACACTACACATTCTATCGTCTTATTTATATAACTGCTGTTGCATTGTCAATAACAGTGACATAAAACTCAATATCACAGTCTTTCAAAGCACGAGTCTCTTAACTCAAGCTCAGATATGTAAAGTGTCTATTAACCCTGTCTGTAAGACTCTGGAACATAATAAAGATGTGCATTTTACATCCAACGCATGCTCTGTCCAACATAATATGGCAACATCTTTACACTGTAACAAGATGGTGAACCAAGTCTATCATAAGTGAATACCTCAGGTCTCCTGTGTTCCCGTTGTGGTCGCTGATTCTCTCCATCACCAAGATGACTATAGGCAGGAGAAAGAGGTGGAGGAGGTGAATGGAGACGTACCTCCACAGGTAAGTCCTGTTCCTGACTAATGTCGCCCTCTGGAGGATGGTCAACCTCTGCGGTGTCAGGCTCTGTCTCTGGCAGTTCATCCTTAGGTTGGTTGTTGTCGTGATGGGGTGTTTCTGTGAAGCTCACATCCTGCGGTTCCGGTGAATCTGGTTGGGCGCTCTGGTGATGCAGCACTGGATAATACCCATCCTCATCCTCATCATCGTCCTCTTCTGAATCCATTTCTGGTGTCTTGTCCGAATGTTGTGTTGTGCTCTTTTTCCTTGAGTAGAGAAGTCTCTAATGGCAAGTGGTCACATGGCAGTAAGAGATTACGATGTAATATTCTAGATCTGCCCTTACCCCTCTCAGGCTTCAGTTCATAAACAGGAATGTCTTTGCTCACTTGACGAACCACTGTATGAACAACATCCTCTCAGTAGTTTCTCAGTTTGCCTGGACCTCCACGTGGACTCAAGGTCCTAACTAAAACACGATCACCAGGCAACAGAGCTGAGTACTTCAGTCTACTGTCATACAGTCTCTTACTCCTGACAGCAGCTTTACTTGCATTTTCCCGCGTAATCACATACGCTTCCTCCATACCTTGTTTCCACTTCTTCACATAGTCTTTCTGGTTAGTGTCACTCTGGTGAGAGTCTGGAGCCAAACTAAATAACATGTCAACTGGTAAACGTGGTGAGCGTCCATAAAGTAAGTAAAAAGGAGAAAACCCTGTTACCTCACTTTTAGTACAGTTGTATGCATAAATCAGTTTGTTTAGTGAGTCCTTCCAGTTACTCTTTTGTTTCTCTGTCAATGTCTTTAACATCTGGATCAGTGTTCGATTGAATCGTTCAACTTGCCCATTTCCCTGTGGGTGGTAAGGAGTTGTTCTTGAGCCTGCGACCCCACAGTATTCCTTTAGTTGAGCAAACAACTGATTTTCGAATTCACCACCTTGGTCGTGGTGAAGCCTTTGTGGGAACCCAAACTTTAAAGCATAGTCATTAAAGATTTTGTCTGCCGCTGTTTTGCCAGATTTGGATGTTGTGGTGTAAGCCTGGGCGAAATGTGTAAAATGGTCAACTAACACAAGCACATATTCGTAACCACCCTTGCATTTGTCTAGATGTAAAAAGTCAACAGAGACAAGTTCAAAAGGCTGAGTGGTCACAATATTAGTGAGGGGCGCTCTGGTCTCATGGTTTGGCCTGAAGCAGTAGTTGAATCCTGTTTGTTGTTTTCCTATATAAAACACCTCTGTCATTAAAGTGTAACTTGTCCCATTCCCTCACAAGACAAACAACTTGTGGACAAAGTTTTTTCAGTTCAACACCCGATGGTTTTGTCTCTGCCAGTTTGTATCTGATAATCTGTCCAATAATGGGATCAGTCTCTTGGTCTAACTTGATCTGTCCTACAGTTAAAGGAGCTATTGGGGTACTCAATGACACTGTGGCACACTTAGCTGAGATACCCATAGACCAAGCTACACTGGACTCATTCTGTTGGTCAACTGCTTGTGCAGCTGCACTCACCGCATCATATGACATCTCCTTTGAACATTCTTCCATATAGGTTTCCATATCTAGGGGCATTCTAGACAAACTGTCTGCATCCACATTTTCTTTACCAGGGCGATACTTTACAGTAAAATGAAAATCTACAAGTTCTGCAACCCATCTGCACCCTGTTGCATTTAACTTAGCAGTAGACAGTATATAAGTAAGTGGATTATTGTCGCTAAACACAGTGAAGAATGGTGCATAGTACAAATAATCGCGAAACTTCTCTGTGATTGCCCACTTAAGAGCTAGGAATTCTAACTTGCCCGAGTGTAAGTTATAATTTTTCTCAGCTGAGAAAAATGGGCTGCCTGAGCCCAGGGCAGCCTGAGCCCAGGCACGCAAACCCTGGTTTTACAGACAAATCCCGCTGCGCATTTGTAGATCTGTCACAGCAGAAGTGTAGCAAAATTCACGTGTGTAAAGAGAGCCAATCGAGAAGCCGCTTGACTTGTAACCAATGATTTGTCTGTATTTCTGGGTCTTGTAGCGAAAATACTTTGACTTTTCAAATCTGATTACACACACACACAAGTTGTTTTACACATTTGCAGATTGTTGTACAGACACACAAATCTCATCACGCATTTACAGATTCATTTACACATTTGCAAATCCGACTGCACACAGACAGATTGAGATACGGACACACAACTCTCCACGCACACAGATTGAAATGCGGACACGCAAATCTCATCACGCATTTACAGATTAATTAACACATTTGCAAATCCGACTGCACACAGACAGATTGAGATGCGGACACTCAACTCTCCACACGCATTTGCAAATAATATTGCTACAATAATGGCCCCATACTTTATTGTCCCCATTGTAATACACACACAGAACATGTCATTAGCAGTTGAAATTAGCATTAGCATATTGGGAGCAGTGAGCTGTCATTGAAGGTGCTCAGGGACCCACTCCAGATCTTCATCAGTTCTGGTAAAGAGCACTCACATATCGAAGCAAATTCTTCTCTTCTCACATCTGTTTTAATGTCATATGTGGTTGCAGGTGGAGGATAGTCATTCATGGAGCTATCGATGGCTACAGTCGGCTTGTGGTTTTCCTCTGTGCGTCCTCCAACAACCGCAGCACAGTGTTGGACAGTTTCATTCGTGCTGTGGCCCACTATGGAGTGCTATAAAATAATTGTTATTAACTCAATAACTATAACAGCACAAACGAAAATTTCAATGGCACAAATGAAGCACAAACAAACGCCACCATTTTTGCTCAATCTTGAGGAAGTGGGGGGCTGTGTGACATCATCGGCTGAAAATAAATCTTGTAATAGCTATAAAACCATAACAGCACAAACAAAAATTTTAATTGCACAAACCAGCACAAACAAAGCACAAACAAACACCACCATTTCGTTTAAATTTGGAGCAAGTGGGGAATGGCTGACTTCAGAATGACCTATAAAAGAATTGTTAATAACTTGATAACTATAACACAAACCAGCACAAATGAAGCACAAACGAATGAGACTATTTATCCAGAGATTTTCATTGGGTGGGGGCTAACTTCATGCAGGTACATCACTGGCCTATTTCCTGCATGTAGCAGGTGTGTAGTTTATTTTTATTGTAGGCTATATTGACAAAAAACACTTTTCTGTATCACTTTACTCGCAGCTCGGTCGTAAATACAGGTCTGACATATAACGAATAAAGGCATAAAAGATCGCTTATCAAATGTTCAAATCTAAGGTGATTTTATTCTGCATACACCTAGGCCCTGACTGAAGTTCATTAATTTGAAAGGAGTGCTACCCCGCAACAAGATGGTGGCTCCACTGACGCATTTGTGCCTCTTGATCGCAGTTACCTACACGAGATCTACTGTTCAGATGTATGGAACAATTGAAGTTAAGCTAATCATCTTTGCTAGGTTTGACTGAAACCTGACAGGCAGCAGCAAACATTATTGATGTATATTTTCCATGTAAAAAGGGCAGTAAATATTGCTTTAGGTAAAATTGACAAATGAATTTGGAGAGACACTGATTAACTTCAGCCATTCAAACAATAGATAGTATTCACCTGATGTCACCGCTGCCATATTGTAGGTCAAACAGTACACACAAATACTCTGTCCATACAAAGACAGCTTCAGTGTTATCCACAATAGTGTTGTATCAGATAAGCTGGTTTAAGTCACTGTAACCACAAGTGTTTGAAACCTGGTCCCACAATGGATAAATGTGAAATCACATTATTGAATTCATCGCTGAATTTAATCTTTTACACTATTTCAGATGAAAACACTTGTAACCTGGAAGGAATTTTGGAGTATGATTACTGCAAAAGTACACAGTAAAAATAGTTCATAATGTTTATGCTAATAGGATATTAAGTAATATTACCAAAAATACCAGATCTGTGAAATACTTATGGAGGAAAAACATTTTATTTCATGTTAAAAATTGCCTTAAAACCATTTTAGCCAACTTACTTTACCGTAATTATCAGATAAATAGCGCACATTTAAAACACTAGGGGCTGGCTTGACCATGCAGAACAGAATCAGGGCTGGCTTGACTGCAGTTTGTGGCCCAGGTCCAAAAAAAAAAAAAAAAAAGTGGTTCGACATATTAGTTGATTCCAAAAAACACATTACAGACCAGAAGATGAAGGAGACTGGTGGAGGACAAGGTCCACCTGATCTGACGCCACAGGATGAGAGCAGCAATAATTGGACAAACATCCATTCATGGAATATGTCCATGAAATGTACATTCTCATATATTCCTTAGTAAACTAGGACTGTTGTTATCATTGAATATTTTAATTGTCACAATGATGAGGGTGAAAGTGTGTCACTGTCATGGTTGTTTAACACATTTTGTCGCGTTTGTGCGGGTTTATAATGAGGAGTCAACAGCAAGAGTTCTCAGGGTGCTTTTTACTTTATTAGCCTCAACTTGTATATGCACAACATGCTATATTACCTAGAAGTCTATCAGCTAAACCGGAACATTACCCAAGCTTCAAAATAAAGGAACACCACCACACATTTGGCCGATATATTAGTAAATTAATGATTTTTTAAAAAATGTTAATGAAATCTCTTTTTAATGACTGTGATTTTATATGCTCTGCATCACAGGTGTCAAACATGCGGCCTGGGGGCCAAATCCAGCCCACCAAAGGGTCCAGTCCGGCCCCTGGGATGAATTTGTGAAATGCAAAAATTACACTAAGATATTAACAGTCAATCCTTTTGCTTTAGGGACCACATTAAGCCCTACTTTAGTCTCAAGTGGGTCAGATCAGTAAAATATGATCATAAAAACCTGCAAATAATGAAAATTCCAAATTTTTCCTCTGTGTTTTGGTGTAAAAAAGTGAAATTACATGAAATTGTGTAAATTTACAAACTAGCCTTTGAAAAAAATTTGAAATGTCCTAAGAGAAGTAAGTGCAATTTTACAAATATTCTGCCAGTTACTAACATATTTTGTGTATTTGCAGATCCATTGTGATCTGTAAGTTTTAATGCATGTTTGCACATAATAAGCAGAGGCATAATATAAATATAATATATATATAAAAAATTGCACTTATTTTTCTTTAGAATATTTTCAGTTTTTTCATGGTTGTTCATGTTATTCACATTTTTAAAAGGACAGTTTATAGATGTAAACGTTTCCATAACGTTATTTTACTTTTTTCACTATAAAACACATTGAAATGTTTGAAGTTGGCATTATTTATATAATTTTATGTTATTAATTTACTGGTCCAGCCCACTGCAGATCATATTGGGAGGATTTGGCCCCTGAACTCAAATGAGTGTGACACCCCTGCTCTACATGTACTTGAAAGTTATGTGTTTACATTTTCTAAGTCAGTTCGGCCTTTCTCATTTGAGCTTATGCATGGTCTGAGGCAATTCTAAATTTGATCGCAGAGTAAGAATAAATTCAGGAAAGAAAATATTGATGAATCCCGGATTTGTATGTGAAACAATCATACGCAGAGTTCAAGCACAGATTTGTGCATATGCAATGTTTGTAAATGAGGCCTATTGTCCTGTTCATGGCTGACTTAGGAAGGGGGAGCAGTTTTCAGTAGGGAGTAGAATTTGGCACAACACATATGACCTGCTCTCACCACAAGAGGGCGGAAGAGGAGTTGTTAAGGACAAGAGACAACAGTGTGAGCAATCCTCCAGAGTGCAAATTAGGCCAAAGGATCAGATGGGTTACTAATCTCAGTGTGTGTTACTATAAGTGGATTCTCTCCTTACATAGTTACATAGTTTGAACAAATTCCACAAATACTCTGAAAGGATAACATGAAAAATCAAATTCCCTCTTTAATCAGATAGTTTAGGCCTAAACTTCCCCTGGAATTAGATAATAAAATACACTTGCATATCAAGCATCACCACAGTCAAGACTGCCTGATTGTCACTCACTCAAGCCTTTTTTCGGAAATTTTGTCGCAAAGTGCATTGTGGGAATGGGAATTCCACGCAGCAGCAATTTCGCTGTCTTTTTGTGAGTGCTGAACCCAAATGTCGCCTTTACCACCATCCATTGACTCTACTCATTCTTTAAAACAACCCTGGTGGATTGTATAATTTTTACGCTGTAACGATCTGGCTCATTTTCTTGCCGAATCTGTGAGAAACCACTTTCGCTTCCCACAATGCACTTCACAACAAAATTTCTGGATAGGCCTGTGACGTTTTGGTTTGTTATGTAAACAAGCAGACTGCGTTTAAGATGGAATCATCATCAAAGTTGTTCACCATGAGGGAAGTGATTCAGGTGCTTAAGCATGGAAAGACTAATGGATTAATGATAATTAGGCTATCACTCGGGTTGTACAAATTTGAAAAAAAAAAAAAAAATTGTGATGAAAGTCATACGCAGCTTTAAGCTTATTGTGATTTCTTTAATATATAAAACATGTCAAAGTTAGGAAACAATTTTTTTTAAAAATCACCCCATTTGTTAAATACTGACGATTTTAACGAATTGTCCCATCCCATAATGTATATTCCTGCATTTTCCTACATTGCAAGCACCTATTAACCTCATTGATACAAAACATAACAAAACATGGTTTTTGGAGTATAGGGAAAAAAACGTTTTAAAGGCATTCATTATTTGCATATAAACTTATATGGACTTTAACTTTTTTTGCAGATACAGATGAACTCAGCTGGAGCTTTATGAGCACAGTGTCATTCCAGCCAAATAGTAAAATGTTTAAAGGAGCACATAACAAAATATTTGCTTATAAAGGCCGTGCAGCTGACAGCAAACAATGGATTAATTACATATTCACATCTGAGGTGCAGCTTATCACCAGCCTCCATGATTATGGAAACCAGATGCAAATATGAATACATTTGGCATTGTAAAAATCCACAAAATACAGGTGAAATGCACAAACATTGCAAAGAGAGTAAATATTTTCAGTGTCAGACAGATCACATGTAACATATGTCTACAAGGCCTATTGTGACTGTTAATTATACTTGTTAACATGTTTCATACATTCAATTTCTTATTAATTTCACAGAGGCTTTACTTGCATCTGGACCCAGATCCTTGTTAAATACATACCAGAAAGCAATTACATGCATATATTCTCATGTTATTATAATAAGTACACTGCAAAAAAAATGTCCTGCTAGAAAAAAGCCATAGTGTGGCTTAAAACTAGATAAAAATGCTAGAAGTTTAGAAAACAGTGCTTAGTACAAGAAATAAAATCACACTCATTTAAGACAGAATTACTTTAAATGAGGAATTGCTGTCTCTGACTGAGCTGGTTATAAGAATTTAAGTCTCATGTTTTATGTCTATACGACATTCCTACTGGCCGTAGGAATTTTTCAGTCATTTTTCAAATTAGTTAAAGGTCATGTTAAATTGTGTTATCATTTTGTCATGTTTTAAGCCTTCAAATACCAATAAATGGTTTAAAAAAAAGTTAGTTGCTGTCATTTAAGATTCTTAAATTCAGAAGTTGTGCAAGTGGTTTCAGTCTTAAAATAAGGAAAACCATCTTGGTCCTTTGCTGGGATCATTTACAAAATATTGCCATACCTTGTTACTAGTAAAAATCCGGCTTGATATTAGCTGGAAAATCTTATTAAGAAAAAGTTAGAGAGATTGTTTTAAAATAAGAATATTTTTCTGATATAAAAATTTCTTGAGAAGCTTTTTTTGTATTTAGATGAAAAATAAGACAAATGTTCTAGAAATAAGGCTTTTTTCAGTTTCTTAGAAATAATTATTTTGCAGTGCAAGGCATTCAGTGTATATATTCATCCATTCATCCCGCTCCTTTTTGAATGTTTTCCTTTCTTTTTAAATAAATCTTTTTGTGGTTTGGTTTTAATGTTATATTCAAAATAAATAAACAAACAAACATTCATTTTCTGAACCCGCTTTATCCTCATTAGGGTCACTGGAGCATATTCCGGCTACTTATGGCTGAAAGCGGGGTACACCCTGGCAGTGTATATATGCACAGCAGATTTTAAAATTGCATATGAACCAGCACCAATAACAAACAATTGGTGATGTTTACATTATAGGTTATTAAGCTGTCAAGCAACTAAACACAAGAATCTAATGCTGCATTTCCACTGCGTGGTACCGGCTCGACTCAACTCGACTCGGCTCGGCCTTTTTGTGTTTCCATTACGAAAAAGGACGTGGAATCTGGTACCTGGTACTAGTTTTTTGGTATCACCTTCACCGAGATTCCAAGCGATACTAAACTGTGACATATAAACACTGCAGACCACTAATTGGTCAGACAGTTGTCTCGGTGACCCACAGTTTTACAAAAAGCAGATGCGGAAGTTGACAGTAAATATAGCGGTACATTAATCCACATGATAACAGCCCAAAACTACACCATGGTCGATCGAGAAGATTCAGTCTTCGGTGGCCGACGTAAAAATTCAAATGAGACAACGCGCAACGAGGGAGTTTTCAGCAACTCTCTGAGCAGACGACACGAAAATAACGCACTGCATCGCTATGACGATCAGGTACTGTAAAGTCAGTAGTACCCAGATAGCAAAATCATTATGGCTTAAATCGGGCCCAAAACTGGCATGCCAAGTTCTGGGTGGATGTATGACCTAAATGACCCAAAATAGGCAAGCCAAAATCAAATTACACAGAAGCCAAAATTCACCCAAAACTAATTGCGGACTTCCAAAATATAGTCATAATTGTCCCAGAAAAGCCCCAAATCCCCATAATCCAGCCAAAAAGTAGCCAAAACTGACCCAAAGAGAGGCCAAAATTCACCCAAAATTTGTGTTGATCATGCTTTTAAAATGAAGTGGGGTTCTCTTCTGGGTAGAAACTCCCGCTCTTTGTGCAGTGTTTTGGCTTTACAGAAATGTGCCAAAACACAACCAAAAAACATCCATATATGGAATAACATGTTTCCGCTCTTTAGTCAGTCTTTTGGCTAGCTGTAAACATGCCATTCCGTCCCTATACTTGATCCCGCTCTTTGCCCAGTCTTTTGATTAACCAGACATATGCCATAACTCAGCCAGAAATTGCTGGTGCGTCCATATCTATTATGGATAATCTTAATCATACCACAGTTAAGCCTAAAGGTTTTCATAATGCCAAAAGAAAGCCAAAAGTGTCCAGTGTATGCCATAATATTGCCAAAATATTTGCTATCTGGGGTATCCTGTAATGGAAACGGTCTTCAGGAATACTGAGCATAAAATAAACATGACACATGAGATGGAAGGTGGTTCAATCGTTATCCAATTAGGGACTTTTTTCAAAATAAAATAAGAAAAGAGACAAAGTCTTCATAAGAAAGGTTCAGTCATCCACCTTTACTTTTAAAAGACCATCTGTAGTCATGATATTATCCATTTTACATGTATTTCAGTGCAATCGTCAGAATCCAAACAGTGTCTGTCTTTAATCAGACAGACACATTGGAATAATGAACATAGTCAAAGTAGGTGGAGGTTTTTGGTAAAAATAGGTGATTTTGGTACTAAGACACAAAAGGTGAGGGGGGGGGGGGACTCCTATGCACATGAATCCTAGCTACGCCCATGATCATCCCCAGTCATACTGGAGATAGAGGCAGGAGAGCACAAAGAAAAGGCGAGAGGAAAGACAGGGAAGGAGGAGGTCTGCGTAAACTCCACCTCCGCTCTCGGATCCTCTCGCATTCCTTATTCACGGCCTCTCACGTTGAGGATAGAGAGAGAAAGGGGAGAAACAAGACGGCCACACGAAGAAGAAGAAGGAGAAGAAGAGGTAGTGGAGCTGCAAAACGACCATGGCAATATCCACAACGTCTCAGCCTGAGATAGTGTCCGATCACAGCGCGCGTCTCCGAGCGTCGACCGTGGCACCGGACATGCAGTCGCACAATAGACAGAGTCCAGATGAATGAGGAGCTACCTGGGCCGTGGACAAAATGAGGGTCATCTTCATCCAAAACGCCGGTTTTGTCGCAGCTTTCTCGCCTTTTAGACGTGAGTCGGTGATGTTGGCAGCAGTTCGGACGATAGATAATGTGAACGAGCAGGAATTAACCACAGCTAGATCATATCATCCAACTGAGGAGTGAGATCAGTACGGCTTTAAAAAAAAATCATAATTTTCGGCTCTTTTCTATTTTATTGTGACAGAGCTTGCACATACATTATAGTCAGTGTATCACCTTTGAATTGAAAGTGGATTCAGTTTCCGGCTGCTGTCGAAATCTGAATACATATTTTATTAGGCTACATTATTGGCACTAGATTTAATTATAGCCAGTAATATTAAGTTATATCATGTCATAATAAGTCGATATAACGTCAGTTTACCTTTTTCCTGCTTAATCCATTAATAGACTGATTATATAGCGATAATAACATGAATAGGTAGGAGAAGGATTCATTCACTCTGCTCAAAGCCAAGTGATCATTTAAGACAATCTGGAAATGTTAATTTCCATATATAATATGATTAGTAGGCTACGTGATATTCCTTGTAATTTATTTATTTATTATTACTATTATTAGGCCTATAAGTATTATATTATCATTAGTAGTAGTAGTTTGAAATATTTAACAGTGGGAAGTTTGTTTAAGCACTTCCCTAGTGAGATGGAACCCGCTTATTTATCGCCCCACCGGAGGGCACCACGTCCAGAAGCCCAGAAAGGACAGACCTCAGCGGTCAAACCCGCCGGGGGAGACCGCTCCCCTCCGCCTCCAGCTCCACCTCTACCTGCCGGCAACTCACCTGAGGAGACACCGGCAAGCAGTGATGGAAGGAGAAACTCTGGCGTGAAGAAACACCACCACAAGCACAACCTCAAACACCGCTACGAGCTGCTGGAGACGCTGGGAAGAGGCACCTACGGCAAAGTAAAGAAGGCCATCGAGCGGCACTCCGGCAGAGAGGTGAGATGCGTAAAAGACACAGCTGGAGGCGCGTTAGTGTGCTTTTAGTGCGCCCATGCGCTTGTAATGTATCCATACTAGTGAAACGCCTTTTTAGTAGCCTCTGCAGAAAACATTGATGGTAAAATGAATTCTGTGTTGTACTCAGAGGCTTGTGCATGTGCTTCCCCCGCTGGGAATTCCCCCCCGGTTCAAAAGGGCCCACGGGGCCAGGGAGCTGCGGCTGCACACGCCACTCCTCCGCCCAACCTCAGGACCGGATACTGGAGAGCAAAGAAAGCTCCTGACTGACTGATGTGACTCCACTAACCCCGTAGTCATCTTGGAAAACAGCAAACAGTCCCTCAGAGACAAAATACTTTGCTTGTCACATGTTTGTTCAAGGTTTTGAATGAATTTGACATCATCTTTGCCCTTTCAGTTTTGTTTTTACTTGCTTGAATCTGATCCATGTTTTTTGTTTCTTCATGAAAAAAAAAAAAAAAAACCTCAATCTCCGACTTTGCTTTTGGAGACCTATCATATATTGTTTTGTCCACAACACAGGCCTGTCCTTGCAGACCTAAACATCACTCCAAATATTTCCACGTGTGGCAAAATTTGACCCCTGTCCCAATTCTGGCAGGACATGAGGAACTTTCCATGTGCTCAGAATGCCAGGGGGAAACTTAGTATAGGTCAACAATGTCCCCCAGTGATTTAATAGCTCCATGAATGCATGTGTGATTGGGAGAGGGGGCATAAACCCTCCTATAATGTTTACTCTCCCTTTGCCAGTCCCACTCGGGTACTTCAGTATGTTTTCCTGTTCAGTTGTCATGGCAGCACATCTAATACAAAATATTTTGCATTCATTAGCTTCTTAAAATTTTAAGATGTACACAGGAAATTTGCCTAAGTAAAATTTACTCAAATTGTAGAAAATTTTACTCTACTCAGATAACATTTGGTCCTTCTCTAAAAAGAGAAAAAGTTACTCTTTGGGTAGAGCAATTCCAAACTCAATATAGAGGTAAAATATACTCTTTTTGAGGAAAATACTTTTGACTTTGGAAAAAATGCTAAGTCATTTTTCAGTGTATATTTTCTGGATTTGGTTAAAGTATTTCTTTTACAAGTGATGTTTAGATACTTTTCTCCAACATGGCTTTAGCTGCTGGCTTTAATTAATTGTTGGGTCAGTATTTGACAATCCTGTTTCAGCAAAACAAAGTATACTTTTGTTGTTACATTTAGGCATAAATAGGATGTCATTTTATTGAATGAATATTCTTGCATTCCTCTTTTTTATATAGGATGTTGTATATGCCAGTGCAGTCCTAGGAGAAGCAGTGCCTCTGCACATTGACTACCAGCTGAAAACAGCCAAAATATATCTCAGACACCCACCTCACGGGCCACGTGCATTTGGCATGGCGTAGCTAGAGTTTACTTGACCTCTGACCGAGATAGTCTCTTGTGTCCAAATGGCAGATACAACAGTGTGGTGAGACTGTTATGCAATCATCTTCAGGTCCTGTACCTTTTCCTGGTTCCTTTCATAAACCAAATGACTGGAGCAGAAAGAAGAGATAGTTCAAGGAAGTTTTGTGTTTACGTTTGTATGAATGTACATACTCCATGCGGAGTGGAGAGACAATTCTTGAGACAGATTGATTCGATGTGGCCACATTCAGTTCGTGAGTATAAGTGGAACTGAGTGACTGCCTGCTCTCATTTACAAAGTAATATGTTGTACAGTTTGACTGGTCAGTGGAAACATTATATGAGGTGCTACTGGATATCAAAGTTTGGGTATGTGACATGCTCACGTGGTTGCTGCTGCTTCTAGAAGATGTGTTTTGTGTTTGTGTACTCATGGAACAGACAGACAGCATGTGTGACTTAATGCATTATACGCTATATAGATGACTTAAGTTGGAAGGTTTTGGTAATAGCTATGCCTGAAATGGGCAGTGACACATGAAAGGCCATCCACAGCAGGAAATGAGATTGGAGGGGAAGGTTAATATCCTGTAGCCATCACTGACAGGAGGGGGGTGAGCAGTTAGTGCAGAAATATAGGGAACCCCAACCATCATAACAAGAGAAGGACAACCTCTGTTAAAGAGGTTACAGAGTCATATTAATATGAGCACCAGATTACATCACTCCCTAAATATGGATACACTGGAGAGGTACTAGAGGGGGAAAACACTGACATTCCTCAGCTATATGTAGTGCTGTTGATGAAGTATTATGATTCCTGGCTGTATTTGAGAATATAGTTCTCTGGAGAAGTGACGGGCCTCTTCCTCCTACTCACTCACTCTCATTCTGTCTGTTTCTCCCCCTAACTCTGACTCAGAAACACTCAACTCAACAGATGATCATGATCTTTTGAAAACCCAGAGAGAGTGAGTCTGTGATGAATACTTCATCTATTTTAATGGCCTGAGAAAGCGCTGGAAGATGTCAGGCTCCAGTGAAGCAAAACATGGACTTTCACTTCAAACAAGCTCTGTTGTGAACTTTGGGGGGACCCAAAATGAAGCTAGCCCCATACCTGGCAGAGGCCAACATGGGCAGTAGTGCGGTGCCTGTTTACTCTGACTGACAGTAATAGGGATCCACTTAAGGACAAGCGTAGCTGTGTCAGCCAGCTGGCTGGGCTGGCTGATCTGCAGTCCTGTTTAATGATCCACATCGAGGTCAGGGCAGGGGAACATGAGGAGATACACTGGAGATATCTGGCTGTGTCTCAAGCCTGATGTGGGAGGGCAGGCTCGCCAAGTTCACTGAGTTGACATACAGTGTGGAATTAGGATCATGGAAGTTTAAGATTGATTACTACCCTTTCAGAAGAAAATAGCATTTTGGTTTAAGGCATCAGCCATAGTTAAGTTTTTCTTGCCTTTGTGTGCAACATTTGTAGATCATTTCTCAATCATGTCCCAAATCAAATCAAATACCTGAATTAATTCTTACCCTAAATGGAGGAAGTTGACACATTCCACTGAGCTCTCTTATACTGTGCACAAAAATGTTAGTCATGTTTTTGGAATGAGGGATAAAATGTTGGTGATTCTTATGAGGTAAAGGAAAACATCAGTGTTAAGACACACTTTTAACTTTTACCAATCATGAACACAGCAGGCAGACCCCCTGGACCCAATCTTGTTTATTACAGTATGATTTCTTTAAATTCTATGCAATCAAGGCATGCTCTGGATGGGAACTATTCCGGTTTGGGGTTATTTTTATTGATGTACACGGTAATTAGCTTGGCACTCACTACTGCCTGTGGTTTCTGCTGCATGGAATAAAGCTGGGCTCCTCAGAATACTACCGCTTAGCAAAGGGAGGACAAAAGTTTAAACTAACAGACTTTAAACTGAACAGACTCTATATAGGCCTGATCAAAGAAAGCACAGGGTTCAATCCAGAATGTTTAGGCTACAATTATAGTGACATGTGCTAGACTGTGTACTTTTGATTGGTTTATTTGGAGTAGGCCGCCAACCTCTCATTAAAGGAGTGCACAGGATAGAAGTTTGAATGCATCCAGTTGCAGCTACCATGGTGGCACTGCCATGGCAGTGAAAAATCATCATATCAAATGTAGTTTACAGTTGAATATCCACTAGCAGGCTTGTTATACATATAGCAGACTTACTTACTCTATTTAATTTTCTTGATGCCCGCCCCCCCCCCCCCCCCCATAAAACAACCTGTCTGCTTTTCTATTTTAAATGTAGGTCAATGTAGGCCATAAGCTGTACTTAATCGGAATTACTAAAAATAAGTAGAACAGTAAAATGGTTGTGATTTAGTGCATTCTCAAGAACTCCTTGACAGGAGAGGAAACATGGCTGTTGCAGAGGTTGAATCAGTGACATATGATTTATAGTTGAGCACCATGACCTCTAAGTCTTCCTGCCATCCTCCGGAGATCATGAACAATTTACACCTCTCCTCTTTTTCAAAGTACATAGTCCCTGGAGAGAAGGCTTTTTTATATTATAACTGCTGCTCTCTGCTGTCTGTAACTATAGTTACAGAAACCATCATGCAGTACCTGAACTGGCATTATAATCATTTCATTTGAGAAGGGTTGGGGCCCAGGTCTTAGGTCCAGCCCAAACACTGACTTATACCTGGTTAAATGAGGCTGAGGCTATGATGAGTACAAAGTAGGCCTTTATTATGACAACTTGTGCCTTGTTTTGCTTTATATGCAATAAATTACAGTGTTAAAATTGGATGACACCTTCTCTTGTTTGTCTGGCATACCTTTCATGTTAGCAAGGTCCAGACATAAGGCCAGAGGTTTCTATGTAGGCCATATAGGACCCCAAGAGAAAAAGTAAATAAGGTTAAGTATGTACACAGTGATTATTTGCTTGCGAAAGGCATGCATCACATGCTGTGTGATTATACTCTGTAAGAGTACACTGATAAGATAATGAGTGGGACAGAAATTTGTTGTCCTTAATTCAGTGCCCATTTTTTTAGTTGGAAATTTACACTAAGGCTCCCGTCCAAGTAAAATCCTATATAATTATAAGTTAGAAGAGGGAAGTGTGTTTGAAATTATTAACTCTGCATCCAAAAGATTTATTATCCAAATTCACGTCTGTCTGAAATCTAACTGAAGTATCCTCTGTGTTTCCAGGTCGCCATCAAGTCAATTCGGAAGGAGAAGATCAAGGATGAACAAGACATGGTTCACATCCGCAGAGAGATTGAAATCATGTCATCACTCCGCCACCCACACATTATCTCTATTTATGAAGGTGAGGGTCGGCTGCATGCCTGTGAATACACGTGCACAAGGAATCAAGGAACATCCAATCTTGAACATACATGACAAATCTTACACATTGTTTGACTTGCACACACATAAACACAAACACACTTCCAAAATTCACTCCTCCCTCAGATTGTCCAATCTAAACTGTAAGACTGTCATGTTATGACACACAGATGTCATAATATGACTTGCACTACAGCTCTGGGATGTTATTTATCTTTTCTCCTCTGTCTGGCTGCCTGGGCCAGTAAAAGTCTGGATGTCTTTGATGGCGAACGTCTGGAACTCTCTGAGTGCGTGTGTGTGTGTGTTTGTGTGTGTGTGTGTGTGTGTGTGGACGCGCATACGTGTTCTTAAAGTTTGTGTGTATGGGGGTGGCGGGTCGGTATTGTAAGGGATTGCCTCTTCCACATCTAAGAGGTCTCATCCCTTGTCTTCTCTGGTCTTGATCTCAGGGCCAGACATCTGCTGATACTTAGAGACAACTGCAGCTGGGAACCAGACTGTACTTGTGTATGTGTGCAAGCCTGCACACACATGTGTGTCTATATATTTTTGTCTATGTATAAGTGCATGGACATGTGTATTCCTAGCTCTGGATGGACCTCAGTGACCCAAGCATGAACCCAGTCTCACCTCTTGTCCAGACCTATGCAGAGGAAGGAAAGGCCTTAAGCCTTCCCAGGAGCAACATCAACATTTATCTCCACCAGGAAGCAACTAAATATCAAACCCTTTAAGTCAAACTTATATTACACACTTATTTACCCTTTGAGACCTTTTTGATATGATTTCCATAGAATGACCTGAGAATGAGTGGAAGAAAACACAAGTTATGAGAAATTCTAAGCATAAACAATTCCCATTGAATTCTTTCAGCATATTCCCTGCCATTAACAATATCTTGTAATGTAACCTGTTCCTATGTACAGGCAGTCAGTTAAAGCCATTAAGTGCTACAGAGGGAGGTTTTATATGATTTGAGTCTCATGACTGTTTTTATGCCCATGTCAACAAAGCAGTGGTTTCAATGCCCTTTTCAGGATAGCTACCCTGGCACAATGGCAGCCAGTTATGTGCCACTGCCCAAACTAGCCTACCCACTGTCCTTTGTTCAGTTTCAAAGTCCCCAGGTCGTTATCAGCAACGTATGCGACAAACAGCACTATTTGTCATGGGAACGTGCCAGCAGTCAGCTGGAGGGCTGAAGTGCAGTCAAGTTTGTGTGTTTTGTGGGAGAATGATTAAAAGAACACCCAGTTTTATAAACTTCAGGCTATATACAGTTGTTGTGTGCTGCCTTGTCTACTCCACCAACAAATTCAACCAGGCTCATTGCACTCCTCTTTGGTGTTTCTCCCTAAACCCGGCGTTTACTGTTGTGGCCTGGCCTCCACCCAGCCTCGCTTTAGAGATATATAGGAGGCCCCTAGATTTGTGTATCCGGCAACACCCTCTTCAACAGCCCCTGCTAACTGCCTTGTGTGAAGCAAAGCTGAACCAGATGTGTGTGTGAAGATGGATTTTTACCACTCCCTCTCTTCCCTCATATTCTGCATCCATCAGCATACTGTGCAGGGCATTAAATAGTGAATTTTGCTCTTTATGTCTATCTAACTATCGCCCTTGTGCCTCACTTTTACAACAAATGCACAACTTCAAAGAATGCTGTGAATGGACAAATTGATACAAAATAGTAATCATGGTGTTGCTAATGATACATGTATGCAGAGATAAATGTTACAAGGCTAAAACTCAACACAAATGGCACACTTTAAGAGGGAAAGGACAGTGAGTTAAAGATAGAAATGAAGAATCAAACAACTTCATGCAGAGAAAGATAGCTTTTAGTGTAATTGTTATATTGCAGTCTCTAAAGATGACATCAGAGAGTAATCAGATAGCAATTTAAGCCCTCATGCTCTCTTGTAATACTAAAGCAAAGTTCAGTGAAACCTAATTCAAGAAACAGTCATTACGTCAGCACTAAAATCTTCAAGCAGTTTAGTCCACTTTTATTGCCCATACCCATAGTATTCAACACATTTTGTAAGATCTCTGCAGCTCGCTCATACCTAAGATAGCTACAGCGGCCTGTCATCAGTATATGGCAATACGACAATAGGTGCTAATTAGTCAGATGCGAGGGCCTGACCTGTGAACAAAGCCAAATGAGTGACAGATGCTGTAGTGATGACTGGTGGACCTAGTGGGCCGTAACAAACCAGAGTTATGTAAGCCAGGTAATTACTTCACTACCAGGGGTCAAAGGTAAATGGGAGTGCAAGCTGAGAATTGACTCTGAAAACAGAACCCCAGTATAGACAACTGCAAATGTCACCCCGGGTCACCGCTCTGTCCACCAATCAGAAGTCTGCATTGGCTCTGCCCTCTCTGGCACTTGGCTGAAATCCCGCCTGTTACTTCCCAAGCAGCAGCACAGTCACAATAAGGGAGCATTACCATCACTCAGCAACTGTGTGTTTTTGTAAAGGATTATATCTTTAAAAGAACCCTTGGTGGTGGGTGAGGAAAGTAGTGTGACAAACTATGAAGGTGCTCACTCAAGGGTGCAGAAAGCAGAGGCCCTCACACCCGGTGACCCTGCTGTGTGGGAAAATTGGTGCACAATAAAAAAACAACATGGCTGACTATGCTGTTGTCATCTCCTCAGCATTCCCTTGTTTTTTCTCTCTCCCTGTCTCTCTGCCTAACCATTTTCATTCCCTTCATGCCAAGGCACTTGGAGAGAAGTATGTTGCCAAGATTAAATGATATACCAGAAGGCTAAATACTGACACAGAATGATATGTTTGGTGAACTGCATTTGGATAGCGACATATTATAGTAATAATACAGCAATAACATGACTTTCTCTAGCCACCAGATGTTCAACAAGCCCCCATTTCACTTCTAGTGCTCAAGATGGAACTCTAACCTGTAGTTTTACAATCACAGTCAATCAGTCAATTTTATAAGTCACTGCTGCCACATTACTCTTACCTTATATTTTATTGAGAATAAAAATTTCTTAGTTGTGTAGCTTTTCAATAAAATTCTTTTGGAATATACAGTATATTACAACCTATAGAACAAAAAGATGAGACTGGGTGTAAACTTTGCTTGGCTATTATAATTGTTTACACAGAGTGGAACAGCAGATCCAATTTAAGTTGATTTATGTTTCTTTTTAATAATAAGTCCAGGTTTCCTCCCTCTGTTGAGTCATGGTTTAATTATTTTTACTCAGTTCCACTGGTGTAAAAGAGAGGTTTCTCTGTCATATGAAAATGTTGCATTTTCATCCACCTCATATTTTCCTATCAGATGGACTCTCTTTATAATGGTCAAGAATGTGGGAGTGTATTAAAAAAGGGATGATGGTGCGGGTTCCAGTATGATGTGTCAAGGGCATTGCATGACACCACCACAGATTCTGCAAATGAGGAGCTAACTCTCACTTACCATTATTTGGCAGCTCCTTTCTGTCTGTTTTCACTGGTCTGTTTTCACACTGGTCTCTGAGGAGTGGGCTTGATTGAGCTAACAGCCCCTCCCAACAGTATTTTGAAGGAGCCAGATACATGAGGTGGGGTTTGGGTGATGTAACCCTGGGAGAAGTATGGAAGCATGGAATGTAGATTCTTGCTCCAAAAACAAGAGTAGAGGATGATCTGCCTTACAGCTTTTTACATAATAATGTACATTTGTAATTTTGACATCGTAGAATAAATCTGGGATGACTTTATAAGCTGTCCTCCCATCTTTTATGCTAAGGCTGATGTATTTTCTTGAACATACATATCGTTATGCTTGTTTTCTTATCATCTGCAGTGTTTGAGAACAAGGACAAGATCGTGATTGTGATGGAATACGCCAGCAAAGGCGAGTTGTATGACTACATCAGTGAGCGCCGGCGCCTAAGTGAGCGAGAGACGCGACACTTCTTCAGACAGATAGTCTCTGCTGTGCACCACTGCCATAAGGTAAGAAAATTCATATTTAGAGCAAAACACAGTTTTCTTTGTTACCTAAAATCTTTCTGTTCTCCTCAATCACACATTCAGGCTTTGTTTTCCAGGCTCTAGCATGCTCGTTGTAATGTTAACCATGCACCTCTACAGTCATATAGCCAGTTAATCTACCGGCCCTACAGAGTATGCTTTTCTTGGCACACTGGTGGTAGGGAGTCATCTGTTTCTGAGTGAAGATGAAACACAGGCCTGTTTAATTCAGGCTTACACTCCGATTACAGTGCAACAAACAGGCTCTGCATTAAATCTGGTCTCATCTGTTGGCACACTGATGGATGTCCTGAGATACCCCCAAGGCTTTTCTCTGGGGACTTAGTCCTAACCACTCCCATGTCAACCCCTGTTCCACACCTCACTTACTCCCATCAAAACCCAGTGGTTCCAGAGCTGATTTGGATGGCCTCCCCACTGCTGTATCCTTACCAGCTGGAGTTAGGGATGATGTCATCGTCCTCAGTTAGGATAGTCCCAGACAGCCATGAATGATGAATCATCACTACCAAGCACAACATCCCGCAGGGTGGGGTAGTGTGAATCACTGACACAACAATCAAGCAGCCACTTCTTCCTTCTATCTACCAATCAGGGTCATGTGAATCTCAGCACCCTTCTAGGCAATAACCAATGGGAGATGCCATGTAGAGTGCCGCAACCCTGGAGGGGTGAAATCACTCCTCCACATCTGAGCTGGATTCTGTCTGTCTGCATACCATATGTTAATTCCTAGGTTTTTGTTTTTTTTTTTAAACACAGGAATTAACAGCATAGTTGGTTTTAATCTCATGATGGTGTGAGAACATCATTCATACAGAGTAGTAATTACAGGCTCATGTTTATGTGACACATGTGAGTTGATTTAAAAAAGAAAATCACAGCAGATGTCAGCATAAAGACTCCAGTGGGGACAGGACCAATTAAAGAGTACTAGACCAACAGGCTGCCTTGATTTCCCTGGAGAGCCACAAGCTAGCTTTGTCAGAGTAAATCATCCATTAGCACAATGGAGTGTTTATTACTTGGAGCCATCACCTATAAATAATCAATTAATACATAAATCAATCATTGTTCTTTTCTGCTTGTTTTTCAGAATGGAGTGGTGCACAGGGATCTGAAACTGGAAAATGTGCTACTGGATGAAAACTGTAATATAAAGGTAACTTTGGCCCTTGGTTCATGACTCAGAAAACGACAGTGTCAGCCTATGCACTGTATTAACTTGTCACATACTATCTTGCTATGGAGGATTAACAGTCACACGGCCACTGTTTTCACAGATTGCTGACTTTGGGCTGTCCAACCTCTACCATAAGGACAAGTTACTGCAAACCTTCTGTGGCAGCCCGCTCTATGCTTCACCAGAGATTGTCAATGGGAGACCTTACCGTGGCCCAGAGGTAAGACTCTGAAACCAAACGAGCCGAGCAGCGGCAACAACCCCACTGTCAGTGTGAACTTAATTTCCAAGACATTATTTTCTTATTATGTAATCATTACTGTTCCAAGTGGTGGAACTTGGTGTAAATCCGCTGGATCTCTGACCTTACTAAAACGTTTATCATTATTATCTCAAAAATGATTTTCATGATCACATAGTCCATTCACACATGGTGGCTAGGCTTTATTTTCAGATTCTTTGAGGGGATTACTATTAGTCCCCAGTTCAAGGGAGGTCTGTCTTGCAACTAAACAGCAGGTCAGCTCAGATACTGTCTGTATCCCTCCCCTTCCTGCGATGTCTGTCTCCTTTGAAGTGAGGAGCTGGAGGATAGTTTTTGCTCACTTTCGCTTCAGCTTAATGGGATAGGAATGAGCTCCTCAGCCACAAAAAGGCAGTCATGGTCAAAGTCACAGACCAGCAGAATAGTTTTGGTGAAAGAAAGAGTGAAATAACTCCCCAAAGCCACTTATCTGGCAATTCCGGAGTCATTCCGTAGGGCGTTGTCTCTAAATGGCATCAGTTACATAAAACAAAGCTACATGGAAAAAAACATTGCATTTTTATATATTCAAGTCCAACCGTTCAATTTAGTGTAATTCACTATAATTTACTCAAGAGTGCTAAAAACGACAGCAGTCCGATTGCTATCAAAATTACAGAACCCCAGTTGGGGTGAGGCCACAAATTACAGCAAACACAGGCAACGAAAATAGAACAAAACAATAGTGCGTGCCCTGTCTCGCCTTTGGGAATGGACCAATGGCAACAAGGGAGAGCAACATTCTTGATGCTATTCCAGAGTTGAAGAGGAAGTTCACTAGGTCCTTAACTAGCCCTATCTGATATTTCCTCTGTCCAGCCTATGAATCAAAGCTTCAGTGACCACCTTCAGCAGTCACATTCCTCCAGACATGTCATCCACACACAGTCACAGTGAGACAGGTTGTCTGGTGATCGCTGAAAGGCTGCAGATCTCCAGTCATCAGCAGCCAGGGTATCACGACTCTGCCATTTCTGCTGGACTCATTACCCCCTCCACTCCCACCCGTGGCTCTACAGCTCTCCGTGCCCCAGAAACACAGTCTTATGTAATCACTAAGAAAGCCACATAGCATTAAGTTGGTGGTCAGAAAGTGCTTGTTTCTGCCTGAAGGAGCAGGAAAAAGTGAGGGGGAAGAGAGGATTTATCTGTATGGAAACAAGCCATTTCCCACTGTAGTTTCATTTGTCATGAATTCTACGCGACTGAGAAGCAATGCTGAAACACAAGCAGAGATATGAAATGGGTATTCCAGTGCTTATTAACCGTTAAGTTAGCTCAAAAGCATGACTCAGATATGAGTAATCAAAGCACTGCAGGAAAGACCATATTCTAATTATTTGCACTACCTGGGTTCCGCATATAATGTACTCAATTGTTCCTTTGTTTTCTCCAGGTTGACAGCTGGGCTCTTGGGGTGCTGCTGTATACTCTAGTGTATGGAACCATGCCATTTGATGGGGGAGACCACAAGAACCTCATACGGCAGATTAGCAACGGCGAGTACAAAGAGCCCACTCAGTCGTCAGGTACTGCAAGATCTCTTGCTGTGGTTGCATTTTCTTCCCTCATCTCTGTTTAGTAACAGTAGCCAAGACTAAAAACAGGACTGTACATTTTGACTAAGAGTTAGGGAGGTACATATTTTGACATTTGGGCATCTATCATGTGAATATCAGGAAATACTGTTCTCTCTTTCTGAAAGTTTTTGATACAGCTGCAAGCATAAAAATAGCCCATAAAACTGATAACATTATGTATCTTAAGGTCGTTTTTCACTGTCACACTCACACTCTTCACACTCACACTAATAGTATATGACCTTTAAAAGTAGATGCAATCCTTTACATGCTTTTTGAACTTGTGCTGTTTTCTGCTAGATGCCCGTGGACTGATCCGCTGGATGTTGATGGTGAACCCAGAGCGCCGTGCCACAGTGGAGGACATAGCCAATCACTGGTGGGTAAACTGGGGATGGAAGAACAGTGTGTGTGACTGCGAGACCCAACGTGACCATGGAGGTTCACCCATGCTGGCCCGCTTCATCGACTGGCAGAACCGCACTGAGCCACGTGGTTCTGGAGCCAAACCTGCAGCTATGCCCCAGCTCCTGCGCCAGAGACCTAAAAAATCCAAGAAAGAAAATGTTGAGGCAGGACAGTCCCATTCTGGAGCAGAGGACAAACCAGGTCTGAAAAGACCAAAGGGCATCCTGAAGACCAGGGTTACTGAGGAGCAGCAGTCTGCCAGTCTGGAAGAAGTGGAACTTGGGCAGGCAGCACTACCACAACCGCCTGAAGGGGTGGAGGAAGCCTCGAGCCCAGATCGAGATGAAGAGGAGCCAACACTGGGAGGAGGCTCACCAGCTAAGATGGTGCCCTCTATGCCAAAGAAAGGCATCTTGAAGAACAACCAGCAGCGGGAATCAGGGTACTACTCCTCCCCAGAACGCAGTGAGTCCTCTGAGCTCTTAGGAGGTGCCAGTATGTCTCTACTAGCTACGTCCCCACCTAAGAGAGTGATGGGCAGAAAAGGCATCTTGAAGCGAAATGGCAAGTACTCCACCTACAGCGGCCCTCCATCAGCAGCAGCAGTAGTTGGAGTCCTCGGTGAACCTCCTCCCTCAGCAGATTCTGGTCTGTCCCGCAGTCAGAGTCGTCCTTCCAGCATCGTTGGGGAGGACAGCTCTGTCCTGTCTCTGTCACCCAGCTCACTCAGTGGGGCGGAGTGGCATCCCTCCACATCCCACCTCCGCCCAAACATCAGGGCCTGTGTCTCAGCTGAAAACCTGCTGCAGCTCGCCAACTTCAAGGGCTTCCAGGCAGCCCCACCGCTCCAGGGACCCAAGTTCAGCCGCAGTGCCAAAATGAAAGGCTCCCCAGGGGACAATGGCAGCTTCTCCTTGCTGGGGGACCTGGAGGACATGACTCAGGTGTACCAGCAAGCCCTGGACATCAGCAGCAACCTCACATAAAAGACGGGTGGCAGAAATAGGAGAAGCAGAGGGAATACATGTGTGTGTATGTGTGTGTGTGAACATGTGTGTGTGTGCAGATGTATATGGGAGGCATTAACGACCAGTGTGTTACTGGGATACACCTTTTGGGAAGCTGTGATTTTCCAAATGGGGCTGAAATCTTGATGGAAATGATATATGTGTACGTGCACACACATATGAACACACTTAAGAGGAGAGAGGAGCTGGCACAAGAAAATGCCACCCAGTCTACTTTCTTGGCCCACCCATAGACTTTGCTGTGTTCAACATGTTTACATATTCAGCAAGAAGGCAAGTTAGAATCACAAACGCAGCAACCAGAAACTGGTTGGCTCTCCTAGTGCACCACCTATTCTGAGTTTGAGTTTACAAAAGCACCTTAAAACTCACACAGAGCACATGCTTTTGTGATCTTTACTTCCTTTAAAAAAAGAAACAAACCAGGGTCTTGTTCCAAAAATAACTGACATTGCTGATTATTTATTAATATTTTCGTAGCTTTTAGATTTAGGTGCAGAACTGGTGGGCACTGGCTGTTACTGGAAGAGTCCAAAGCTGGAACTGACATATATAATTATTTTACTCAGTGATGAGAAACATATACTGTATATACTCAGCCTATATAGTTATGCCTGCACATGTAAAACATGCAGGCAGTTCTATCTTCATAAAAGTGTATGTCCTATATATGTATATGATACTAAGGAATATGTAGGAAGTGCCTTTTTTGATTCATAACAAAAAATTATGTATGTCATTTCCGTAAAGTGGAGGGAAAAGCCAGGCCACCCTGTCGCCAGTTGTGCTGTTATTATTTTTTTTTTTTTTGATTATTTTTATTTTTTTTGTGAATGTGGAGAGACCCAGGGCCTTCAGTGCACAGCTGACAAGCTTTACTCTTTGGGGTTCAGAGGTCAGTCTGAGACAGCTGAGATCAAACAGTCTTTTCTCCTTCCCTGTTCCCTCACACAGAGATATGCAGGGACAGACCTCCGCTGTGTTCTTTGTCAATGCTTAAGTCCATAGTTTAGTTTGTCAGCAGTTTAGGTGGCTTGGTTGAACACAGATTTTCTGTCAACAGCAGAGGTCTGGAGGGGCTCACCTAGTGGGACATTTAGTACAGGGAGATGGCGCAGACACCATCTCACAGTCCTGGAATGTGTCTGGCTCTCTTAACCTTAGTCGTTTAACATTTTCGAGGCTACCTGATAAAGTGGGCTGTAACCTGAGAGGTTTCCTTTTTTTAAATTTTTTTTTATTTTTTAATTTTTTTTTTATCTTTTTCACCAAAGACATGTCAGGTGGCATTAATATTTTACCCAAAGCTCTTGAAAAGAGCTAAGTAAGGTGGTTTGTGTAAGCCTGCTGATGACACAGCAAATTCCACAGACAAAGGCTGGAGACGTGTTGGTGCTAGAGATCTGTATCAGCACAGCTCCAGTTCAGTGCAGGTGGGATCTGTGGTCCATGCTCAGCCCTCCAGCTGTGTATACTAGTCCATTATTTCAACCAAGCACAATTAGCCAGCTATTGTTTTCATTAGAGAGTGAGAGAGAAGCAGTGCATAGCAGTTTACAGCTAGAAGGGAAACTGTATAAAAGAGTGATGCATGGAATGGTGCTAAGATTAGAAAGGACTTTCCTGTGAAACACATGAAAGATCGCAAAGTTTGATAGGTTTGAAGGAACTGTAACGTAGTATAGTGAAAGTGAAGAAAGTGAGTAGAAAGAGTAGATGGGAAGTTTTTTTTGATACCAAAGATGTGATGAAGGTGAAGCTTTGACATAATTCTGGGGAAAGGGTAGATCAGTGACTAATGTTAGTCTTATAGAGTTTGTGTGACTAGGGAATCCCCATCGGTGAATGAAATCATCCTTATGTTGACTGTACCTCATATTTGTTTTACTTTTCTTTTTCATTTTGAGTTTTTCTTTTAGATGCCAGAGGCTGTTGATACAGCTTGTCTTGAGGGGTCAGTGTGACCGGTGTTCTGTATGTAACACTTCTCATCAGCAGTGAAAAATGGGAGAACAATGACTGACATCATCTAAAATATCAAGTGATGTGCATGGAAAGTTACGCAGTTAGACGACCCCAAGGAAATAGATCACATGTTGAATGTTTTCAATCTGCTTGTGTGAAGGAAAGGCCCTGGGTACTGATTCAAATGAAAGACCCGTTGCGTATTATATTGCATTTTATTGCCTTTTGTATTGCATTTTATTGTCAACTGGATTTACAGTGAGAAAATTATACTATGTTAGTATTTTGTTTTATTATGCTTCTGTTTTTGATTTTCCAAAATATAAGAAACTTATTGCTTTATGTTATGGCAGAAAAATACTTCCTTCCTTGAAGTATTCAGATTAGTCTCAGACAAAATGATGTGAAATTGGAGAATTCTCATTTTCCCCTGTTTTGATGCATTTGTGGGTCAGAGACAATTTCAACATCCTAAACATCGATAACCAAGTGCTGAAAAGGAAAAAAACATACATAACAGCAAATATTTAGTAATATCATTAACTGACCTTGCATAAATTGTATTTCCACCTCTACCAAAGCAGGGGAGCTCCAAAATACTGGAACAACATCTGGAGAAAAGGAAATAAAGCAATGGAAAGAATCTGGTGATGAAACTTTAACTCTGCCAAACTGGAAATAACTGGTGCATATCTGTTAGTTAGCAGAAAGCCTAATCATAGGAAAACTTGACTGGATATTGTTATGACAATAATAAATTAGTATTATTATGTTATTTAAGTATTATTTTCGTTAAGGCTCATTATTATTGTTGGCTATTGCCACAGTTTTGGTTTTAGTTTTTGTCTCTGATTCTGGACTGCCAAGGTAGATTAAGTTTTGTGCCTTTGGTATCTATTATGATTTTTTTTTTTTTTTTGGATAATGAAAGTTATTATCAATGTGTTTTTATACTTGTATTTATTGGTGATCAAGCCATTTAAATTGTCAAAGAACTCAATGTTCACGCTTGGCCTGCTTTTGACTGTATGATGTGTTCAGGACAAACTGCACACCAAAATATTGTTTGCTCAAAAAAAAAGAGTGGTATCATCTCATTGTAAGGGCAGTGGTCAAGTGTGTTTTTTTAAGAGTAACAAATCAACAAGATTTCCAAAAATCCTGTAAAATGTCTTAATTCATCCATTTGGGTATATTTCTACTCAACACAATGCCTCTGTTGTACTGTATCAGCTCAAATAAATGGATTTTGAAAGATAATTGTTGTTTTTGTGCTTTTATAGGTGCATTTTATAGGGAGTCAGTATTTTTAAAGTAAGACATTGATGTGCAAATTATCACCCAATAAATAAGCTTCATTGTAACTGCTGTCTCGCAAAAAGAAGAACCTTTAAATGTCCTTAAATGCTTTTCCAGAGTAAAACTTGACTTTCAAGTGTTGGTTTAAAATAAGTCTCTTACAAGTCCTTTAGTTTTGATCCAGTGGAGGGAATGGGTAAACAGTTTAAGAATTTTATACTCAGCTGCATGCAATAGAAGAGAAAATGAAAACACCTAATCCACTTAACTTTAACACAGAAGGGACAAAACTACAGTGAAGCTCTGAAGAGATGGCTCAATGACTTATCTAAGAATACATGACCCAAAAACCTACATGAAAGCATAAAGGAGGACATCAGTCATGATCCATCTACCAAATGTGTCCTATTTTTGTCATTTACTTAAGCATATGGAAATCAATCACTAAACTGGGACAAAAGGTTCACCTGCACTGAAATAGAACAGGTCGATTTACATAATTGTAGACCTTCTGCTAAAACCTTCTCACTCCATAGAAGGCAGTAAGAACTACCAACAGAGATGGGTTATTTTGGAACACCAGAAAAGAACTTGCAGTTGACATTAAGAAACAGTTTTCCAATTAATCCACACACCCACTTTTGCTGGAACTGAATGTTAGTGGCACTCCACCCAAAGCATTTTATTTTCATTCTCATTTCAGGCTTATTCTGCAAAGGCTTGAATTGTTGTCATAAAAGCTCTGTTATAGGAAACATTTTGTTCCACTATAAAAAATGTGGTCACCACTGAAAACAATTATACGTCCCTGAATTCAAGTGGACTTTGGGACATACCTGGAATAGGGGTTTTGTCTACAGAAAAATATGATATCCCAGTGTTCACACCCATTCATTGTGGGAAAGAGTGGCTGATTCACGATGCCAGCCAGTACCAATCAAGGAAATCAGGATTTTGGCCAGTCAAAATGACTGCACTGCCAATTACATGATAGACAATTTGGAGCTAATGGGATGGCAAATAGTGGCACAAGTAAATTAAACGATACCTGAGGAAAAAAACAAATGTGGGAAAAATCCTGAGGGCATATGTGTGACTAAAGTGTTGATATTACATGCTCAAAGAATAGTATTGTTTTTTAGACCTAGCACACCTGTTGGTAATTACATCAGAATAGTTTATAACAGTCCCTCTGTTCACTGGAGAAAAGCAATTTTTTTGTCATTAGAAAACTGACAGAGTCAAACAAACAGCAGCAGACAACATGGAGAAGAGAACACAGTTCATGTCTGGCTCAGGGAAGAAACAAGAGTGTCTGTTTTTAGGACTTGGAGAGTCAATTGATTGTCGAGGGAGAACATTGCTGCTGCCGGGTTAATTTGATCCACATTTTGCGGAGGGGGAGTGGGCGGATGGCTACAATCTCTATGGCTAGAAGCTCTGCAGTCTTTTGGGGGTTTGGTACTGATGAGTAGGACAGCACCCCCAGCTCGTGCTGGCCAGATGCAGGCTGTGGGCCTTGGAAGAAGACAACATCAAATGTTCATACAGTATAGGGTTTAGGTTTCCTCAATCACACATTGAAACTGTTATCCTCAAATTGAAGAAAGTCTGAAATTGGCCTCCCTAAGCTAGTCTGAGCTCTAATGGCAACTTTTAACTCTTCTATTTATAAATCTCTCTTACATCAATATTCATTTTTGTCACACAGATTAAAAAAAATACACTAATTCTCCTCTCAAGTCATTATTTTGCTTTTCTCAAACAGAGCAAGACGATTATCCTTGGAACAGCCACAAGCCGCTTTCTGTTTTAATGCAAATTCCAGCTGTCTAACTTGAAGGCAGACAAAAACAAAGCTAAGATGTAATACTACATGCATAATACTGCAGAGAAAGAATATATTTATTTAACAGTTGTTTTGTCTGCAGTAATTGAGTCACATGCAAAGGCAAATACAGACAATGCTGTGCTGAAAAATTGAAAAGTTCTTTTAAGAATGCAACTGCTGCACCCATGACACTGATATGATCTGAGTTTCAAAGGAATTTTTTATGTCTTCAGAGCAATTTCTGGTTCACTTTTTGACCTTTAAATAAAGTCCAGCTGCTAGACCTTCTGAACTATTCCCTTCTTCACCCTCCTCCATCCATGTGTAAAAGGTGAGCCTGTTTGCCCCTGGAGGTGGGGGTTTATTGGTGGAAACAGCATGCCCAGCTAAACATTCAAAGCACCAGTACCCCACTCCCCAAATACCCTATCCGGTTCTTTAGCATGACCCCAACTCTATGCCTTGCAGATATAGAAGCCTGCATAATGTGGAAGGATATAAGCTATTCTATACTTTCAGCTCAAAGCGCAGACTTGAAAAGAGGCTTCTCCCATAACAGGCCCTCTGAGCTGCAACCGATAAAAGCCATCACACGCAGAGGGATTTGGGACATGAAAGCTGAAGAATTTACATGCGCTTAAAATCAGTTTACAACTCCTTTGTTTTCAGAAAAATGGCTTCATATGAAGAAAGTAGGAGGATATTCTGCAAATTGAGCAAAAAGCAGCAGAGGATTTGGCGAGGTCAGTGCTGCCTTGGCATGTCTGGCTGCTGTTGCTGGCAGGATGTTTCACGGAGAGGGTTTACGGTGGCTGTTGTAAACCAAGCTGTCTGTTCATTGCAGGCAAAATAAACAGAGAACCAGGCCTGAAGAAAGTCCTGAGTACAGAGGAGCGTGTGTTCCCTCTGTTAGCTGACACATTGTTTTAGAAATAACAGTCAGAGGGGCCACTTTCGATGGCTTGCATGTGGACACACGAACGCATGAGCACATACGCTTACATTTTTATAAACTCTCTTTCATTCTTGCTGGTTCAGAAAGGGCTCGCAGGTTCCTAACTCACATCCCTGCAGGACTCCTTTTCCTCTGTGCCGCTGTGATAACATTGTGACTGGATATGGAATGGAATAAACCACCCTCCTTTCCTGTTGAGCTTCCAATCTTCTATCATTCTTCCATCCACTGGCCCCCTCCACACACCCAGCTCTCCAGCCCTCTCCTGTCCAGATGACTATTTTTAGCGGCAGCACTGCTATTCTGGAATTTGTTGCTGACTGGCTGCTGCTGGGTGTCTGGGCGGCGATCTCTTCTGGAATGTCTGGCCTAGTCTCAAACCACTCCAGAGTCCCAGCACAGGGTGGACGGCTCCGGGCTCTGATTACAACTTTAAACCCGCTGTAGCTGGAGCTCACTCTTCCCCCAACTGAAACACAGAGCATCTGAAACACAGAAAATCTTTATTTTGTCCATTCTGCCAACATACTTTTATATATGACAGAGCTATGTGTTTGTTCTTCATGTTGCAGAGGTGAGGATCAACCATGTATTGATGCATAACTAGTTTTCACAAGCTTTCTGATCTGTTTTAGTTAAATGGTTACTTTTGGGGTTAGTTATGAATTGGCTATGGTTAAAGTCTCCAGGAAGTGAATGAAAGTCAAGGCAATGTCTCCTTGCTTACATGTTTTGGTGTGTTTGTGTGTGTCTGCTTGTGTGTGTGGTCCATGAAAAGAAAATAAGCAGCACTAATGGGAAGTTTTTCCTGTCTTGGATCAGGCTTTAGGGGTTTCAAAGCAAAATTGTTTGCAGTGGAGGGAACACTGTCCAAGCCCACCTGTTGCTCATGATTGCAGAGATCCGCTTGAGCTGGGCCTTGTCGAGAGACATTCAGCAGTGTGCCGCACGGTAACATCAATAGACCAGGCAGCCCTGCTCATTCCACAAGATTACCCAAGGAAAGACGATGCAGCGCAATAGGTACATGCCTGAACTGATAAAAGATTGGCAGCGTTGATCACCGTCCTTTATCTATCATCCAAACATCTAGAAATGACAGAGCTATTTAAAACGACACTACTGCTTGTCATTCCAGTAAATCATTTCTCTGTAAATGTTTTTCCCCAGGACACATTTTGAATGCACAGGATGTATTTACATATGTTTCCATCATATTTAATGACATAAACCTTTTCCTTCTCAATGGAATTCAGAGTTCATGTGGTGGGGAAATGGTTTCCCCCAGGACAACTGATTAGGACACAACAGGAGGGTGTGAAAATAACACACGCAAGTCTTTTTAATCACATAACCATGCACACTTTTTCTTTCCATTAGCCAAAAAGAGTGCCTCTATGGTATGTAACCCTTTCATTGTAAATCAGTGAACTTTGTATCCTGCTGATCTGCAAGCTACTGATAAGAATTTCCATCACAAAACATCTTGTTCTTGTTAGCATTGTGTGCACAAGTGAGTATGAAAAGAGAAAAGTCAGCAGTGTGAGCATGGATGCAGCTACAGTAATTGGCCTTGGCTCCCAATAAGGGGATGTGGGTTTAGCTCGAGGATGGTGGGGCTGAGTTTGGGCCGGCGAGAGGGAAGAGTGGAGTCTGTGAGGAAGCCTGTGAGGAAGCCTGTGAGACGCCGTGGCCAGGACGTCCAGCAAACTGACCAGTCAGGTAATTAACGGCCTTCAGCAGTCCATATGAGAGCTGTCGCTCTTCCTAGTGTGAAAGGCCAAAGCGAGGTATGGGAATCAAAGTCATTCTTGGCTAAAATTCAGAGATGTGCGGCCTGGTTGCTCCGGGACCCAGTCCCACGGCCACAGGGTTTTAGCACTGCTGGTTTTAGCTCATCCTTCAATTTGGTTTTTGTTTCAGGGACTTTTTCTTTCTACCAACCCCCACCCCTTTCAATTTACCCATAGCTTTAAGTAGAAATGCAGCAGAAAGAGCTGGATAGATGGATGTATCCCCCAGCTGGCTTACATTCCTCTGGTTTCCACTTGTGTCTGCTTCTCCTTTTTTATGGGTCAGTGTTTCTGTGATTAAAGTTTCTTTTCCTTTCTCTCTTCCCTCTGCCTTTTCTTTCTCTTTCCATTCATAGCTATTTTCCTGTCTGCTTCTTTGTGTGTTCATTTTTCAAATGAATTTCAGTAATATCTCCAAAACCCGACTCCTGCCCCTTTTTTCTGTAAATGTCTGATGGGTCATTCCATAAATGCAATAATTTGAAAGTTTAGTCCAGGACTTGCTGAGCTGGATTGTTGCCTGTGCTCCTACACTACTGCTGGCATCAACACAACATTTAGCAACATCATTATCACGCTTTCTCACACTCCATCACTCTCTAACAATGCCTTATCATCCATGCCAACTGACTGGCCATCCTCAAACTGACATAACAGTGACTGATATGTGTTCGGGTGTGGACTCCTCATCCTGCTTCCTTTTCCTCTGGTACTCTTAAGAAGTGGGTGTTTCTCACGGAGGGGGGTTAAGTTATGTTGACTGGACTCCAGGTCTGGGATTGTGTCATTATATCCAGGTACAAATCTAGCTCCAGACAAGTAGCCTTTTTTCTGCACTTTCTTTCACAAGAGCAGCCCAACGCAACATGTGCTTTCGAAATTCCTGACTAAAATAAGATTTCAGTCCATCATTAGTAAATTGAATTTTTCATTTTTTCCACATCCTGTCAATTTGTCCTGAGAGTAATCAGATAAACCAAGACTGATTTCAGGAACTTGCTCAAAAATCTACACTTACTATGTGTACATCTCAGTGTCCAACTAATGTACATGACTAGATCTAATGAGGAACAACTTGTTTATCTGACCTCTTTGAACCTTTGTCACATTCAGATAACTTGGCAGTACAACTCAATGACCCCCTGTCTACATAAATCCCCATCAGGGTGGTCTGTCTACCGTTGTCTCTCTTTAAAAGGAACAAGGGAAAAAAAGCTTCCCAGGAGTATGTGGGGCCTGACGTTCACTATACCATTACAGCCCACCTAAGACACAAGCTTGTACATAAAACAATGTGACACAAGGTAATGAGCTGTTAACTGCTGAGGGTGGAGGGTGGATCCTTGGCTCTTCCGCTCTCATCCTTTCATTCTTGCCTCTTTCCATCCCTCCCTCTTCTTTTCAGAGTTCATGTGACTTTACAAGGGCATGTCACCGACAAGAGATTCCAGCAGATAAATGAAAATGTGTTTCTGTCCCAAGCATGCTTGTGGGAATGGAGACAACTATGAGGAGGTTTTGCGGTTCTTCTCATGATGAGGGGATTAAAAGCAGCCTCGGGGGGATGGATACATGCTTCTTGGATTGATTTAAGAAAAGAGGAACATCCTAGACAGATATCAAGGTCTGTATTGCTTGCCAAGACATAGGGTGGGGGAGTTCTTTTGGGAAAGGTTGAGTTTCAAATAAAAGCAACTGTTCTGCAACCACAGGTGAGTCTTGTTTGATGCTCACTTAGGGTGACATTTGGATGACAGCGCTTTGCTTTTTTTTCCCAGGCACTGATACAGATCTCCCTTTGGCAGCTGTGGTTTGATGGGGTGGGGGCGGGCTCTTGGTGTGTCTTGTCTTAACATGGTAGACAGACTAGTGAGTCGTTCCTGAAAGATTCCCTTTATGAGTGATGGCCATCTGGGCCATTTCTCAGTATGTGTCTGCAAGCATGTGTATGGTTTTCCTTTTTCTTTTTTTTTTCTCTTCCTCCACCCCTTTTTTCTTCCTCCTAAATAGCAGTGAAATGTTGAAGGAAAACAAATGAAAAGATAGCGCTTTGAAAATGGATCTGCCTCAGCAGCCCTCTACCACCTCCTTCTCCTCCCCCTCATTTCTGACCACCTCCTCCCCTCCACTTGTGCAGGCTTGACGAAAGAGTATACCTCTGTTCGTCGCACGCAACAAAGGGGGACAGAGGGCTGGGGTAAAATGGTTTAGATACATTTTTAGAGAGTACAAAAGAAGGATGGAAGCGGGAGAAGATGAGAGAGTCATGGTTAGAGAGCGGTCCATTTGAGGGGGATAATGGCAAAAAAATATTAAGTAGCTGGAAAACAGAGATGAGCCAAGACATAATAAATAGAGGAAATGTTTTTGAGAGGAGAAAGAAAAAAGTTTTGGATAGCTGAAGAAACTTAGGAGGGTTATAATGGATAAAGAAGTGTATAAATGGACAAACACAAGAGACAGTTAAATGTGTGTGGTCAGGAGAGGAGAATAAAAAAGGGGGGAAAAAAAGGTGATGATATGTATTCCTTGAAAAAAAATCCCATGAAGTGCATACAAAACATATTTGCCAGACACCTTACTCAGCCCTTAACAGTACTAACATTTTGTTTTTACTAGAACCAAGACATTCAGTACCTGACAACATCAAAGACAGTGACACACACACCTCCTACGCATTTTCTTCTGAAAACACAAATCTTTCATACGCTAATGACACGCTATAGTGGTGAGCTATGCACTGAGTAGGGTGGGAAAGATTAGTGAACTGACAGACATTCCAAGCAGCTGATGTCAATGCACTATCACAAAATATGCTCAATATGATGTTACAAACCCAAATATGAACCCCTTGGACAAAGTGAGAGCTGATATGTTTAGATGAGGGTGGTCCCCAACTGGCTGACACAGAGGTCAAAATCATAACTCCTGAGGTAGAAATTCCTGAGACCTGGTCCAAAGTGAGAGGTGAGAGGTGGACTAGGAATGCCTTTGTTACCAGGGTCTGGGAGCAATACTTGTCGAATGACTTCTTCACGGGCCCGCTGACCACAGGGGAACATTCTAGACATTCTAATCTCAGACAGTGATGTCCCGGTGAGTTCACAGAGGACAGATCGCAACCTGTGTGTGGCACAGAGGGGTGTCAGAGGCTGAGCAGGAGATGTTTGATACCATTGTTCTTTCCCACTTCCAGACACACTGTGGTTTGAACTCTGGTGAATCACTCCATACAAGTTCCTGTGAAGCTCATCCATCTAAAAGCAGCCACAAGTTTATTTAGACTCTGATGCTGGACCAGAAAAATAACTTTAGACTCTGCAGGCCTTTCAGTTTGTAGTTTCAAGGACAGGTCATCTGAACTATGGAGCAGATTTCAAGTCTGAGAGAGTGAAAAGCAACATTACTAAAGTGTTTTTGTAGCAATGAGAAAGTCCTCACTGAGCCTAATTAAAAAGAAGCAAGCTGTGCAGATAGTTTTGGTTTAACTTGTCAATTTTGAGCCATGAATCATTGCAATTTCTGTCTCCACCCCAATCAAAATTTAGATGACTGGAATTTTATTTGTGGTGCATTGGGTTTTCAAGTCCTATATGTGTTCTGGTTATTCTTGATCATCTACAGATCTGACAATAATTTTTATCAGAACTCATACATGGGGAAAAAAAACAATACAAAAATAAGTGTTACTGCAGGTTTTCCTCAAAAATATGGACATTATTGTTCTAAAGAGGTTGAATGTGACAGGTCTGAACCTGCACAAATCCACATTTGCTTAACAATGCATCAGTGTGTAATACAAAAAGGATTGCTTGAGTAACACACATAAAATTATAACCAACCTGCAGTTGCCCTCAGGGTTGTGAAGTTTATTAATGAATTTTAACTCATGTTCTAGTCTAACAACACAAAACAATAACAACATTGTTAGCCAGATGATGCATTTGTTTTCAGAGAAGAGCTCTGAATTTAATGATGAAGTTGCTGACACATTCACCACAAGGTGATAGCACAGCACGAGCAGTACAGTCACTGTTGTGGTTATTTGTGCTGTCACAACTGTGAAAGAGACAGTTTTTGGAACTTTATGTGAAATGCGGTGAGAATTATAAATTTAGATGCACTACTACGTGCATAATCCTGTTTATTGGGGTCAGACTGCGAGGTGGATGTAACAAAACCTGTGATAAAGCAAATGTGCACAGTGACAGTATCATTGCAGTGAACCGATCCTTAAAGAAACAATGAAAAATGCATATTTGGTATTATTAGTAATGCCAATAGTGGTGATAAAAAAAAAAATAAAAAAAAAATACCTGTAAGAGTAAGTGATCTACATGCATTACTGCAAATCTGCCATGTCAATTACCGACCCTTTTCTTCTGTCTTAAGATTGTACTAGAGCAGGGGTGTCAAACACATTTTAGTTCAGGGGCCACATTCAGCCCAATTTGATCTCAAGTGGGCTGGACCAGTAAAATAATAACAGTGAAAAAAGGAAAATTATATTATGATCAGGTTTACATCTACAAAGTTACCTTAAAAATCTGAATAACACGAACAACTTGAATTGTCTTAAGAAAAACAAGTGCAATTTTAGCAATATTCTGCCTCGGTTTATCAGTTTATCATTTATACATGTGCGTTATGATCACACTAAACATTTAGTAGCAGGCAGAATATTGGTAAAATTGCATCTACTTGTCTTAAGACATTTCCATTTGTTCATATTTGTTCAGGTTATTCACATTTTTTGTAAAAGTATAGTTTGGTAATGCAAACATTTTCATGTAATTTTACTTTTTTACACCAAAAAAATAGAGAACATTTGGGGTTTTCATTATTTATAGGTTATAATGATAACATTTTACTGGTCTGACCCACTTGAAATCTAATTGGACTGTATGTGTCTGTATGTGAAACCTGAATTAAAATGATTTTGACACCATTGATTGTTAATATCTTCTTGTAATTTTTGCATTTCCCAAATTCATCCTGTGGGCCGGGTTGGACGCTTTGGCGGGCCAGATTTGGCCCCTGGGCCACATGTTTGACACCTGTGTACTAGAGGGTCAGCACTCACAAGCCTCTGATTGAGTGTCACCAGGTGCACATACAGTATTTAGACATGGTATTTTCCTTCATCTAATTCACATCCTGAAATGGCTGTTTTATCAAGAGTTTTCACTGAATAAAGCAGCTGCATAAACAGGAAAAGCAATTTGTGTGCATGCAATGCTAAACGCCAAGACTTCCTTCGACACATTTGGCTCTCACTGAAATGTCAGCGACAGTTTACAGTTACATTCCTGATCCAGTTTTGCCCCTGCAGAGAGATGACTTTCATTATAAGGCTTACTATAGAAAGAGGATCTCACTCCAATTAACCTCCGCCTTCTGTGGATGGAGATAGACTTTGTGCAGCACGTGTGACGAAAAGCAAGCCCCATATCCCTTGTGTAAACACTGCAATTATTGGAGGGCTTTTTGTGAACAGAGCCTTATGCATTGACAGACTACAAAGGGTTTTGTCTTGCTGTGCGGCGGTGTGTTTGACTTCCTGTCCTGAACACATGATTTGTCTTTCATCCAGGCATGACCATGTGTGGAGCATCTACTTCCTTTGCAAAGCCTGAAAAGAGAGTCTGAAGGGGTTAAAATGGATCCCAGTGACCCACATAAACAAGCACTCTCATTCATAGCCTCCTCTACTCCCTCATTGCTAAAGTCTGACTCAAATGTTCAAATACAACCCCAACCCTCCCTCCAACTCCGCCACCACCAAACTTCTTCCCTTCTCCCACACAATTCACCCACTTCAGAAAAGCTCACTGTAGTCACCTCCCCACAGTTTGAAATACAGCATCTGTACACTGCATTCTGTGTACACACAGAATCATAACACAAAGTGAGCAAAAACACAGTCATTCCCTCACACACAAAGCCGTTTCATTCACACACAAACACTCCAGGAGAGAGAGGGGTCGACATAACTCTTCTCACAAGAATGCACAAGAAGTTTATGTTGCCTTTGGAAAGGGAGAGAGGCATCTTGTGTGAGCTCAGATGAGCAATTATCCTTTTCAACACAGACAAAAAAAAAAAAAAAAAAAAAAGCTTTTTCTGGGAACGTGCCTCCCACCAATATTTCTCTTTGCAGCCGCAGGAGTGAAGCAGAATTTGCACTAAATGGGCAAATGTTGATCTGTCACTTGGTAGGAATGTGTTATTTTTACCGTGACTATTTTTACCTCCTCTTACTTCCTTGACGTCAAGTAATAAAATTTTGTTTGGGCACATAAAAGTGCAACTAGAAAAAGTCCTTAGAGTTGTTTTTTTCTTTGTTATTTCATTTTGCTTGCAAGTTACAAGTTGCAAGTTATAGACCTATATAGATGTTGGCTATTCAATGAATTATGAGTATTGGTGCTCATTTGGTTTATGGTTCTAACTTACTAAGATGTGGTGTCATTATATAAAGTCATGATGTAAACAGAGTACATGAGATATTATACACCACCAAGTAAGAAAAAACATCTTAAGCAGTTAATACAGGCGTCTGTCTGTGTTAAATAATGATAACAACCTATCTTTGTTTAAAAAAAAGTGCACACAACTTTATGGCTGTGGGTTTTGGGGTTGTGTAAAACAAGCTTCTGCACTGCAACCAATTATACTCACCGACTTTTAAAGGAGTAGAAATAAACATTTAGTGCTCTAATCTGAAATAGGTCCAACCCTCCACACCCATACAGTATATACAGTCAAATTGATGCATGTACATGAAGACTCACATATGCAACACACACAAGCAGGTAGCCACACTTTTATATACGTATGCACACAGTCTGGCACCAGTGCCCGAGCCGTCCTCTCCTTACACTGATAGACAGTGTTTACAACTGGATTCCCACAGTTGATCATTGATGCCTTCTCTGCCAACATTTTAGAAGCTGGTCTGTTTATGTGGTCCTCGACTGTGGTAGACTGGCTTTCATGGCACGTTTTCCTTCATGATCAGTGTTTACATCTCTTAATCTATGCTCTCTCTCCCTTCCTGCTTCTCTCTCTCTCTCTCTCTCTCACTCCCGTGCTTTGTGTGTGTGTGTTTATCCTGTCTTCTACACAATCTTCCAGCACTCTGCCAAAGATTAATTGAATTGTTTTCTGGCATCTCCGCTGCTGATATGAATAAATGAAAGGCATGCAAGCTTTTAAAGTTCATTTCTCCAGTTTCTCCAGTTTGTGTTTTGCTTCACTTCTGCAATCCCTAGAAAGAATATAGCCATGAGCCACAATGAGTCAGAGCCAAGTACATTACCAACATACAATGACTACATTGTACACATTTAACCATGAACCAGTGTCACCAGTGTCACAGTAAACCACTGACGTACGACTACCAGTCACTAGGTAATGTCTCCGACTAGGAAATCTCAAATATTTGACAGTGACGCTTTGTTATTCGCTCACAATGACTTGTTTCATGCCACCTAGACCTTTTAATTGCAAGCAATGGAACGAGCTCCCAACCATGAGAACTAAATTTGGTTAGACTAGCCTAAACAAGCATTTCTTGAAAGCTGAATTTAGGGTGATGAATATGGTGATCACAACATTCCCTAGCCCTTATCCTAGTCGTAATGGCTATTTGTTTCCTGTCGACTTCCAAAACAAAATTTCCAAATACCCCCAGGCCTATAGAAGGAAACGCTTCAACTATTATTTATGTCTCATCTGTACTGTCTGACATTTAGCAATTCCACTCTTTTGTCAATATGCATATAGTCTGTAGTATTTT
Source organism: Sphaeramia orbicularis (assembly GCF_902148855.1). Taxonomy (NCBI): domain Eukaryota; kingdom Metazoa; phylum Chordata; class Actinopteri; order Kurtiformes; family Apogonidae; genus Sphaeramia; species Sphaeramia orbicularis. Next base: position 47,167,229 of record NC_043962.1, on the reverse strand, counting down.
AATACTTACTACTGTAGTTACTATTTTTATATTGTTCGTCATTTGCATAATGTTTATTCATGTACATTCTTTTCTTGCACTTTATTCTGTTGCTGCCTTGACCAGTGAATTTCTCCATTGTGGGATCAATAAAGTTTCATCATCGTTATCGTCATCATCATCATCATCATCCTTTTAGATTTACAAGCATTTATGTAATCAGTACATTAACAACATTCATTCATTCATTATCTGAACCCGCTTTAACCTCACTAGGGTCACGAGGGTTGCTTGGAGCCTATCCCAGCTACTTAAGGGCAAAGGCGGGGTACACCCTGGACATGTTCCCAGTTCATCGCAGGGCTGACATACAGAGACAAACAATCACTCTCACATTCACACCTATGGGCAATTTAGATTTACCAATTAACCTATTAGTGCATGTCTTTGGAAGGTGGGAGGAAGCCGGAGTACCTGGAGTGAATCCATGCAGACACAGGGAGAACATGCAAACTCCACACAGAAAGGTCCCAAAAGCACTTAAGCACTTGTGCTGAGCGGCACGAGTGCTAACCACTGCACCACCATGTCCCCCTCACACATTAACATTAACAACAACATCTTTGATATTGTAGAACTCCAGCACAGGATCATATTTTTAATTAATAATTAATAACTGAATCAAATCTTGTTGACTTTCCAAATAGAAGCAGGTCTATCCCACATAGTCTGACACGTCTGGATCCTTCATAATAAGCTGAAGATTAGAAATATGAGAGAATCTACATTGTCAGAGAATACTGTGTCACTGGCCACTTTCTTAGGTACATCTGTTCGACTGCATGTTAACGCAAACATCTAATTTACTAATCACATGACAGCAACTCAACACGTTCAGACATGTAGACATAGTTAAGATGACCTCCTCAAAACAAACTGAGCATTAGAAGTGGGGGGAAAAAATGTGATTTAAGTTACTTTGAACCTGCTACGGTTGCTATGGTTGTTGCTGCCAAAAGGACTGGTTTGAGTATTTCAGAAAGAGCTGATCGCCTGGAATTTTCTGAAGGGTTCACACAAAATGGTCTGAAAAAGATGGCAGTTCTCTAAAAGAAAATATCTGATTTATGCCAGAGGTCAGATGAGAATGGCCGGACAGGTTCAAGCTGACAGAAAGGCAACAGTAACTAAAATTATCACTGGTTGCAACTGTGGTATACAGATGAGAATCTCTGAATACACAATAGGGTGAATCACATGGTATACAGAAGCCGCATACACACTCTCTGGCCACTTTATTAGGTACAATATGTAATAGCCAGCAGGGTTGTACAAAATTCAGAATTTCAGAATTCAATTCACTTCAATGAATGAATTTGAATTTAATTGACTACATCCTACATGATGTTGAATTGAATTTGAATGACAGGAAATGGAATTGAATTCATTGCAATTCAGAGAAATTCATTCTTATCACATATCAGTGAGAATGTGATACTTTTAACATACATTTTTCTGCCAAATGGAAACACAGACACTAACATTAAGCATACATTTTCTTAATGTTGAATAATTAGCAATATCTTCATTTCAAAGTGATCAAATGAAATAATGTTTTGGTAAATGCAATTATCATTTATTAAAGTACTTTACAGGTTAACTTTGTTGCATCTAATGGTCAATAGTTCCTCAAATGTTTTGTCATTGAGACGGCAGTATTCTGGTTTGAATATCTTGCCTACAACACTAAATATCTTCTCAACATGTGCAGAGGAAGCAGGTATGGCCAGATATTTACAAAGTATGTTTTTAATGTTAATTTGTGGGGGAAAAAAAGGAAAAAAGGTCTGTTTACTATAATAAAGTATTGTGTACATAAAGTCCATACAATAATATCTGTATGAAATTCATGTTGTTATCATATGTAATATATACTGTAAAGTTTCATTGTTAAATACACCCTAATTATGTATCATGAATTCTTTGATTAAATTCCAATTCTGCTCCCTGCAATTTGAATTTGAATTGCAATTCTGTGTACTGCTTGCAATCTCAATTCAAATTCAATTCAAGAATTGAATTGGACTTTAGGGGTCATTCGCAGTTCAGTTCTGAATTTTGTACAACCTTGATAGCCAGGTGCAAAACAGTAAAGTGGACGATGAGTTTACTGCATGCTTACGTACACTCTCCCATATGGAAGGAAGATGTTGCCAGTCAAGTCAGAATATGTGTACAGGGTGGGGAAGCAAAATTTACAATATTTTGAGGCAGGGATTCAAAGACAGTGTATGACCAATTAGTTTAGTGAAAGTCATGAGAATTTATTTGCCACAAGAAAATTTACATAATAGAAAATGTTTTTATTCTATGTGTCCTTCTTTCTCAATAACTGCCTTCACACACTTCCTGAAACTTGCGCAAGTGTTCCTCAAATATTCGGGTGACATCTTCTCCCATTCTTCTTTAATAGTATCTTCCAGACTTTGTCGTAATAGTTTTGCTCATAGTCATTCTCTTCTTTCCATTATAAACAGTCTTTATGGACACTCCAACTATTTTTGAAATCTCCTTTGGTGTGACGAGTGCATTCAGCAAATCACACACTCTTTGACGTTTGCTTTCCTGATTACTCATATGGGCAAAAGTTTCTGAAAAGGTATGGATAATAGTGTTAGGTATGATTATGACATCAATATATGTTTGGTTTCAAAACAATTGACGTAGTGCCTGCTGAGAAAAAACAACTAAATGTTCATTGTAAATTTTGCTTCCCCACCCTGTACTGCTGTGAATGAGAGCTTGACTGCAGTGCATATCTATACTTATTGCACATATTTATGATTTTCAGAAGTTCAGATAAAGTTACAGGAATTTGCAACAAAAGAAAATAACAATATGCACTTCAATAAGCAGCATTTCATTTTTATTGATATTAGTAGCATCATTTGGGCTTTGACAGAGACAGACAAAATTTTCAAAAAATAATTAACAACAGGGAATAACAGCTACTACAATAATTTGGCACAATTTGAGAGGGGTTTACACTTGGATCTCCAAGAAGAACAGAAATGGAACGGTTTATTATAAGGACATTATAAAAATGGTTAACTAATTAAAGTCTGTAATGGCAGGTGTTTCACTTCTCTCAGACATTTATACTGTTGGCTGTTGCAATTATTATATTAATGTGTCTGTGGAAAAATGTGTGAAAATTTACAACCATTTCCCACTGACATAAAGTCCTGGGAAAGTGAGTCTGAATGAAGGTATTTGAGTCAGTTTGATAGTATGTTCAATTACTGTTAGTGAAACTGAGGCCAAATTTAAACCAAGATTATATTATATATTTGAAAAAAGTCCAACCTCTTACTCTAATGTTTTATGTTTGTGCTATAGGACATTTTGTCAAAAGAGTTCCAAAAAGTTTTGGAAAACATTTGGTAAACATGTGTAACATTTTTATAAATGACTTGTGTGATCCCAACCACTGATAGTTGCGTAAAGAGACAGAACCCCTCCAGACAGGATGGGAGCCCTTATTTACTTTGGAGATAAGCATTGTGGGTAATGGAGAGAGAGAAGCATGCTGGCATGTTGGCTTGTTTTCGAGAAGCTTCTGGGATGTCTATGATAAGAACACAATGTAGGATTGGGTTTTGGGGGCATAAAAACAAGTGTTCTATAACGTGAGTGGATGTTCTGAGCCAACTTTAGGTATGACTACATGAATACAGATCCCACTGAACAAGCATACAACAGCTTCAGAGTAATGAACACGTTAAAAAAGCCCTTTAATCTTTGCAGAGAGGAGAGCAGGAATGCATATTTATTGGTGTGGCATGTCTATGCCAGCCGAGCAAGACCGAGCTGAAGTGTTAAGTGTGTCAAGTAAGAATTACAGCAGTGTGTGATCATTGTAATTATAAAGTTCAGAGTAGTTTGCGCTCTATTCATCATCACTTGGAGGTAGATCATATCTTTCACACTGTCTGACTTTGCAGATGAATGTATGTGTCAGCAGGGTGGTGTTGACGGGGTCCAGCCAAGGTGTGTTTCTTTTTTTCAGTGTTCAATATTGCGTTCTTCCTGGTCTTAAAATGTATTTATCAGTGCAGCAAACATGTGAGGGAGTATGTGTGATGTTTCTGTTTCTGAGTCCTTGAAGACCGTTGAGGCAACTGAGCTGTGAATCACGAGTGTGAGCTAACCTTCCTTTACTTTTAAAGTTATGCTCACATGTAATGAGCTCTGAAGCGTGCAGGTGTTTGAGGTCCTCAAATGAGCCATCATCCACGACTTTTCCAAGCCTGTCTCCAAATATCCAGTATCCCCACAGATCCATAACACCACTGACTTCTGTGGTGTTTTTCCAGTCTGTGTATCCGCCTCTTCCAGCTCCTTCGCATTGTTCCCGCTTCAGCTGCTGTTGGCATCCGTTGTAGGCATATCCATCACCGAAACGCACGCAAAGCCAAGATACTTTGATTGAACTAGGATGAAAACAAGGCCTTTCAGCATTCCCAAACATCCTGTTCAAGTCCAGTGGAAACTCATTCTCCAATCAGTGATTCATCAGCTTGCTGACAGACAAGATGAATGTAAGAGATGAACACACCTGTGAAGGGAGGAGCTGGAGAAATCTGTGGTATGACAATCTGTGGCATTAACCGCGGTTCATTACCACTTTCCCTAAACAACACGAAACTATGAAAATGCATTGTTTGTGTGATAGTGAAGAGGGCATGTTTTCTCGTGTTTAGTCACATAGCTGGATCCTGCCAACTACAGGGGTTGGACAAAATAATGGAAACACCTTAAAAAATCAACAAAATATAATTTAATATGGTGTAGGTCCGCCTTTTGCGGCAATTACAGCCTCAATTCTCCGTGGTATTGATTCATACAACTTGTGAATTGTTTCCAAAGGAATTTTAAGCCATTCTTCAGTTAGAATACCCTCCAACTCTTTTAGAGACGATGGCGGTGGAAATCGACGTCTTACTTGAATCTCTAAAACTGACCATAAATGCTCAATGATGTTGAGGTCTGGGGACTGTGCCGGCCATACGAGATGCTCAACTTCATTAGAATGTTCCTCATGCCATTCTTTAACAATTCTAGCTGTATGGATTGCGGCATTATCATCTTGAGGTGAAGGTGTTTCCATTATTTTGTCCAACCCCTGTATGTCTTTGACCCTCTAAACTGCTGGAGTCCATAGAGTGCTGAGTACTGAAGAGTGGTGTTAGGGTTAGAGATAGAACTGAGGTTAGGATTGTCAATGAGCCTGTTTACATGACCATAAAAGTCAGATAACTGGGAGTAGTCGGATAATTGTAACAATCAGATCTATCACATTTACATGCACTTAAAGGTGAGGTCCGAGATCTTAGAAAAATGGTTTGAGCAAGCTTCATTTTGAAAATACTCAATTCACAAGTCCAAACCCCTTTCTTCAGACACTCCCCCGAAGCCACGCCTCCAGAGTACTGGCATGTGCAATGCTTGTTCCCGACGGTTCACGAGCGCTGCACAGCAACAATTCACCAGCTGAGGCTCCGGCTTCATCCCCGGCTCCGTCCCCGTACGGCCCCAACTCGGGCTCCGACGCCGGCTACGACCCTGACCCCAGCTGAGGCTCTGTCCCCAACTTGGGCTCTGACACCAGCTACAGCCTCAGCCCCAGCTCCGACCCCGGCTGAGGCTCCGGCTTGCGGATCCATGCATACCTCATTCAGTCTCCTCCAACCCCCCCACCTCTTCCAGAACAGCCCTGGTTCATACCTATGTGACTAACATTACATTTACTACTGATTTATGTTAGTGACTAAACAGTTTAATGGTGAACTTTCCATCCTAATATAACTAATATAGCCAAGCTCTGGCTCTGGCTTCGCTTCCTGTACAAGCCCTTCAAGCCTCTGAGAATGCACAATTCCTGGTCAAAGAGGGGTATGCACAGAGGGGGGAGGGGGGGAGTTTGCTAGACATATCACCATTCAATCATTTCGAGTGGGCGCTTAAATGATTGGATGGTGTTTTTTCAGTCCTGTATGTTCCACAGATAACTAAATTTTTTAATTTTTGTGTTAGAGCATTTAATTAATTAGTTGTAATCGGGGTGTGAAGGGGATTTTAAGCAATATAGTAAAAAATGCTTCAGGAAAACATCTCAGACCCCACCTTTAAGAAATAACAGAAAAACCGTGGTTTAGATGCTCCAGCACATTATGGGATCATACATCAGGAGAATGTATGTACGTAGTGAAGGTAAACTTAAACTTCATGTTGTCTTCTGCTCATGTTTGCCTATGTAACTTCCATTCTCTACGATTTCAATTGTGCTTACACATAAAAGAATGAAATACATCAGATTAATCTGTATCAGAGTATAGGGGAGAAATCCAGGTGAGTTAATCTGATTTCTCATAATCAGATTACTGCTGTTATCTGATAAAGCATATTAGATTATCCTGTTTACATGGTCACTTAAACAATCTGACAACTAAAGAAAACGGATAATGATCGGAGTATTGGTGTGAATGTAAATAGGCTCACTGTTAGATTAAGAGGCTAAAGTATGCATTAGGTTAATTCCATTTCAGATCACTGGATTTCATAAAATGTGCCTGACTGACCATTTAATATTTGTTCCATGCTGTCAGAAAATAGCATTATTAGTCCTAGTAAACAATTTTAAAAATTACCTTCATTACTTTTTGACGTACTGGAGCTTTGGAACTATATGTGATGCATGGTATTTTTAGCTGTTCTTAAGTACAAGATGTCTTTAACTGTTGCATATTCATCAAATTACAGCTTCCTTAAAAAAGACAATATAATTTTTGCTTCAGAGCGGGTTACAGGACTAAGCTTACAGAGTTGGGTTAGTGTTTCAACAGAGACACTGTAGATAAAAATTAGAAAGAACAAGGGTGAAAGTGAGTGGTTCGTTTGTCCTCGTGCTCACTTTCATCCTTAAAAATGACTGTTTCCATTTCATAAATAGGGCTGCTGTGCCCTTGCACTGGGTAAAGTACGCAGTTGGCCAGCAGTATTTCATTAACATCAAAGACGTGAGTCAGGTGCACAGCAGTTTCAACTTGTACAACAAATCAGCAATTAGCCCATTCTTGTGCTTTGGCATCATCATCTTCTCTGGTTTAATTTAACTTACGTAAGAGTGTCCCCTTTCTGCAGTAAGCCTGCTTTGTTTGGATGCTTTAGTAGTGATTATGTGGGTGAAACTGACCTTGTGAATGTTTGTAGCCTGTAGTGTTTACATGTTTATGAACGTGTGTTTACAGGATTGCAGCTGTGATCACTCACTGGATTAAAGATAGATGAGGCAAGTAGGGTTTTTTTTTTTTTTTTTTTATTCACCTTTTCTTGAGGACAGTGATACACAGGCTGACCTTTCTAGGAAACTTTAAACTAGCAGCTCTCTAACTGGAGCTAGTTTAGAAGTTGCAATTAGAAATATTTTACTGCTGTGTTTGCAGAGTGTAACAGCAAATATATCAGCAGGGGTTAGCAAGTTTTGCTGATCAATACCAATCCCAGCTGCCTTGGTTGGCAATGACTCTGTTTTTATTCTTTATATATTGTTTTCACCCCAAAGCCACACTTAAACTTTGGTTAGTTTAAGTTTAGAGGGATTTAATGAACGTTTTATCAACGTGAAACATAAACTTGTGCCGGCCAGGATTATTCTGATAACTGGGATAGTTTAAATGGGCATATGGTAGGTGGGCCATGTGCAGAAATTACCCCCATCATTACTAAACCACAGCATTTCAAACACTGCAGGCTGGATATAAATGTTGCATTTAGAAATCTGTGAGGAAATTGGACACAGGCAAAACATAATATTTTTCCAGCATTAAGGATGATAGATGATTTATCTCAATGAAACAATAGGTCTCGAAATCCTTTATCCCACAAAAATTGGTTTAAAATGCGATTTAATAGATTTGATGAAAGATTAAGTACCTTGCATGAGTTCATGCTGTTGAGTTCTGTCTGTGCAATTATGATGTGTTCTGATGGAAGTCAGTTCATTATCAAAGGCAGATGTTCATTTAGCTGACACTGCTAATTACCAGCCTCCTCCTGTGTACATGTATGTGAGTAAATGAATATGTATGTATATATGCCCCAAATTCACAGCAGGCAAAACTCCAAAAGAAAGCCAGAAGTGAGTCAATCTGACTCCAGGCCATCAGTCTCTGCCAGAAGAAATGATAGAGGGAGCAGTGATAAATTATTTCTCTGCTTGTGATCTTTGGGGCAGCATTCTTCCCTTTCCACAAGCACATGTGACCCCAGTCATCCTTTTTCTTTCCTCCTGCCTTCCTTTAAAGTATGTTTTATCCTTTTCCAAATGATCCCAGTTCCGCACCCCTGTTCTTCTGCGGTTGGATCTGCCTGTTGTGTCGTGTGGCTGTCTTTCAGATGTTCCCCCCAAGGCCTCCATGAGCAACAGATGGGATCAACTGGATCCATGAACACTGTGAGCTCTGTAACTAAGATCATGTGACAATGTGACACCCAAGGGATGACAAAGGGAAAGATGAGATGATCTCATCTCTTTTCCATATAAGTCGCCTCCCTTGTTTAGGCTGTGTAAATCTGGAGAAGAAAAAAAAAAACAGATGCTGAAGCAATTTAATGTGGAGTTTTAGGAATTAGGGATGGGAATTCTCTGTGGTGGCTGCACCCTTAAGCCAGACCCACACTAGTCTCCTATTGCCAGACCTGTCTCTCCATTACATTTGCACAGTGCCAGTGCAGAAGCAGGAGCCAGCAGAACCCACTATCATTGGTATTCTAAGTGGGGAAAAAACATTTGGGTTTCTTGTGTCTAATTTGCATAACCAGCCCGTATGTTTTTAACCAACATTGTTAAAATTTTCTTACAGAAACCATAGCTATTTTCCACTGCATCAAAATAGTCCAGTGCCACAACAGACACAGTTTAATGCCACTGCCAGATGTCATATCACCATCTTAACTGCAAGCCTACAATTTTATTCAGTCATTAAGTGGTGGAATAATAATTCATGTTGCTGCACTAGACACACAGAGTTTCTATAAAGCACAAGTGACGGTTATAAGATAAACCTTGAACACTGAGAATAATCATCAACCTAACAACCAATTTCAGATAGAGGGATAGTCAGAGAAAAAATTTGTGGAAATACTGATGCTGACTAAGTTTTAGTCATAGGGTTTGTTTGGTTTTTTTCCAAGGACTGCAGTGGACAGTAAATGTGACAGTAACTGTGGTCTGCACCAAAAAATGGCCAAAAAAAAAGTCTATAAATGGTACAATCAGGTGTATATAAAGAAACTTTAATAGGATAATTTTGAGACTATTAATAGTCATGAACTGAAGTGAATATTGAGGACATAAAGTTAATTTCAAAATGTAAAATGAATCTTCAGATATATAGATTTGATAATCAATTAACAATAAATACTTTACAAACCATGGTCCAGGATCATTGTTTTTATGTTTTATCTTAGCCATATCAGGTAGGCAATACAAGCACAAATGTACTCTTGGAGAGTGCAGTGCACCCCCTGTTACCTGTGTAATGGGGGGGAAACACGGAGCAATGAATGTGAACCATTCACACACAGGGACTCTGCAGCCTACTGTTGAAAACTTTTTTAAAATAGCCTTTTTTTGTGTACTTGTATTTTATTTTTTCACCAGCTTTATTATTATTATTATTATTATTATTATTATTATTATTATTATTATTATTATTATTATTCACTATATTGTTTTCAGTGGTATGTATTTTGTGTGCTAAATACTATGTATGAAGAACCGGTGATGAACACTCATATCTATGCTGAAGATGATCTATTCGCTCTGTGGATATAAATAACTCATTCTAAGTAGTGAAAAAATAAGAGCTATTATTTCACGGTAATTAAACAATGAAAACATAAATATGAATATTTAATTTGATCCTCCTGAATTGTCTAAATCCACACACATTGAACCTCTATATAAAGAATCTGAACACTATTTCCATTATTGCCTTTTGGAGATCTCAAAAATTGCTATAGTGCATTGAAGAATTGATTCAAACATGAATACCATTACAGAAAAAAAAAAGTTTTGAAACTGACAGTACATAGCACTTTTTGACTAAATTCAACTCATGTAAAGGTTCATTTTAGGGAAAATACGAAAGATGACCTCATTTACATGTATCTAGGGAAATAATACTGGCATAAAATAAATGAATGTATATAATAATTTGTGACTTCACCTTCAGCTTGTGAACAGGTTTGTTTTATATTCTATTTTATTTTATCTTTTATACTTCTTTATTTATTCTTACTCTATTTTTTATCTTCTTTTTTTATTGCATGGAATTTCTTACCACGGGGAAAGAGAAACATTTGCCCTGTATGTCCTATGCATAATTGACAATAATAATCTTTGAATACTAAAGAAAAAACAAAACCAAACATAGAGATGCTTATGTTTTGTTTGCAGTAGAGGTTCAACTTCATAGAACATATAAAATAGTATATCACAACATTACATTCCTCACTCACATCCTAATGCAGGGGTGTCAAACTCATTTTAGTTCAGGGGCCACATTGAGCCCAATTTGATCTCAAGTGGGCCGGACCAGTAAAATAATAACAGTGAAAAAAGGAAAATTATATTATGATCAGGTTTACATCTACAAAGGTACACTATATTGCCCAAAGTATTTGCTCACCTGCCTGGACTGCATGAATTTCAGTGACATCCCATTCCTAGTCTATGGGGTTCAATATGACGTGGGTCCACCCTTTGCAGCTATAACAGCTTCAGCTCTTCTGGGAAGGCTGTCCACAAGGTTTAGGAGTGTGTTCGTGGGAATTTTTGACCATTCTTCCAGAAGCGCATTTGTGAGGTCACACACTGATGTTGGACAGAAGGCCTGGCTCTCAGTCTGCGCTCTAATTCATCCCAAAGGTGTTCTATGGGGTTGAGGTCAGGACTGTGTGCAGGCCAGTCCAGTTCATCCACACCAGACTCTGTCATCCATGTCTTTATGGACCTTGCTTTGTGCACTGGTGCACAGTCATGTTGGAAGAGGAAGGGGCCAGCTCCAAACTGTTTCCACAAAGTTGGGAGCATGGAATTGTCCAAAATGTCTTGGTATGCTGAAGCATTCACAGTTCCTTTCACTGGAACTAAGGGGCCAAGCCCAGCTCCTGAAAAACAACCCCACACCATAATCCCCCCTCCACCAAACTTTACACTTGGCACAATGCGGTCCGACAAGTATCGTTCTCCTGGCGACCGCCAAACCCAGACCCGTCCATCAGATTGCCAGATGGAGAAGCGTGATTGGTCACTCTAGATAACGCGCCTCCACTGCTCTAGAGTCCAGTGGCGGCGTGCTTTACACCACTGCATCCGGCGCTTTGCATTGCACTTGGTGATGTATGGCTTGGATGCAGCTGCTCGGCCATGGAAACCCATTCCATGAAGCTCTCTGCGCACTGTTCTGGAGCTAATCTGAAGGCCACATGAAGTTTGGAAGTCTGTAGCAATTGACTCTGCAGAAAGTTGGCGACCTCTCCGCACTACGCGCCTCAGCATCCACTGACCCCGCTCCGTCAGTTTACGTGGCCTACCACTTCGTGGCTGAGTTGCTGTCGTTCCCAAACACTTCCACTTTCTTATAATACAGCTGACAGTTGACTGTGGAATAATTAGGAGCCAGGAAATTTCACGACTGGATTTGTTGCACAGGTGGCATCCTATCACAGTTCCACGCTGGAATTCACTGAGCTCCTGAGAGCGACCCATTCTTTCACAAATGTTTGTAAAAGCAGTCTGCATGCCAAGGTGCTTGATTTTATGCACCTGTGGCCATGGAAGTGATTGGAACACCTGATTTTGATTATTTGGATGGGTGAGCCAATACTTTTGGCAATATAGTGTACCTTAAAAACCTGAATAACACGAACAACTTGAATTGTCTTAAGAAAAACAAATGCAATTTTAGCAATATTCTGCCTCGGTTTATCAGTTTGTCATTTATACATGTGCATTACGATCATACAAAACATTTAGTAAAAGGCAGAATATTGGTAAAATTGAATCTACTTATCTTAAGACATTTCCATTTGTTCATATTTGTTCAGGTTATTCACATTTTTTGTAAAAGCATAGTTTGGTAATGTAAACATTTTCTTGTAATTTAACTTTTTTACACCAAAAAAACACAGAGAACATTTGGGGTTGTAATTATTTATAGGTTATAATGATAATATTTTACTGATCTGACCCATTTGAAATCTAATTGGACTGTATGTGTCTGTATATGAAACCTGAATTAAAATGATTTTGACACCATTGATTATTAATATCTTCAGTGTAATTTTTGCATTTCACAGATTTATCCCGCGGGCCGGATTGGACCCTTTGGCGGGCCGGATTTGGCCCCCAGGCCGCATGTTTGACACCTGTGTCCTAATGCATACCATCCTAATTTGACGAAAAATAAATATTTTTACTCAGAAGTTCACATATAACTGGGTCTTTCATTTCCTAAGTTCACCGACGCCCCACAGTGTCCTTGATGCCCTGGCTTACCCTCTCCTCCTTGATTTGGCTACCACCCATGCTCCCATATGAGGTCATTTAATCTTTGATGTGAAGCTGTTTGGCATCACCTCTCATGAGTAGGAGCCATCTATCTGGCCTTTGATCGCAGTCTTGATGTACGTGATGAAGCGGGGTATATATGCGCGCTGTCTGCTGCTGGCTTCTTCTAACTCCCTCACAGCTGGTTCTCAGCTTCCCCTGCGGCTTCCTCCTTAACTCTGACACCTGTGTTTGGATCAGCAGCCTTCTCTGACAGGTAGCTCCTGACAAAGACCTTACATAGCTTGCACTGAACTATTCAATCTACAGTACATGGCACATTCCCCCAATCCATGTCTTTCACCACCAGTGTATGATGACCAGCCCCAGCGATCATACTAGTGATGAAATGCTCTGTCCCCGTACACAGGCAGTGAAAGTTGGAAAATTAATTACACTAGCAAAGACGGAGGTACACAGAAGGGGAGGTAAAGTGTAAGCATGACCACTTGTCTTTATGTACACCTAGAAAAGCTGTGTTTACAAAGGGGGAACAGAAAAACATACATGTGCGCTGACAAGTCAGACTTTCAAGTGTCATAATGTTGTAATAATGAGTAAAACAAGCAGCACTGTGTGACAAAAAGCTACTCGTCATCAGTTCAAACACCTTCAGCAGCTGTAAAATCAAACATACATCCACTCACATGTGACGCTTGTAAATAAACAGACACACATGCACCATATGTCAGCACAAGCATCCACACACTATCGATGTTACAGAGCTCTACGCGGCGCTGTAGGCAAACAGGTAACTAACACATCTCAAATGTCGACTTCAGTTCCACTTGTGGGGTCAGAGCTTTAGGAGAATGAAGAAAGGTCATTTACACACCTGCACATTCTGTATCATGGCACCAGTATTTAACACTTTATCATCTCCAGAGGCTAACCCCTATCATTAGCACTTGACTTAATGGCTCTAATTGTCTTCTCTATGGAGATGGTCTCACTGAGGAGGTCCATGTATTCTCTGAAGATGGGATGTCAGAGGCTCTATGCGTGCAAAGCCTCCATTCATCACTGTCAGTAGCTTTGTGTTGTCTGGCCTACCCCCAAAAAGCTTGGGGATGAACCATTGACTCTTGTAAAAGGGGTTTCCACTTAGCCATGCCTCAATAAAAAGGGCCAATGCACTTAGTGTGCTGTTAATTACTCCACTTCAAGTGAAGCAAAACTCCTGTTAACTTAACATAATGGACTCTGTCACCACTTCCTCTGGGTAAATGATGGGGCTGCTGTCAGTGCAGGTATAGATACAATTCTAAGGATTAAATGAAAAATTGCACAAAACACATGCAAATTATTTTTCCAATCAGCCAACATTTACTTTTAGCACTAACTGTTCTTTATTCCAGATACGGAAGCTTTTTTTTTTTGCATTTATGCCACATTTTCATTCTTTGAGTAAGGTGGGGATGTGTTTTATATAAAGAAATAAATAAATAACAAGAATACAGGCCCTTGGGTGGTGCAGGTGCGTAGTGGTTAGCACTTTAACTGCACAGCTAAAATGTTCTGTGTTTGATCACTAGTTGGACCACGTCCTTCCATGTGGGTTTCCATCAGGTCCTCTGGTTTCTCCTGCCATCAAGAACAGGTATATGTAAGTTAAAGGTGGGGTCCGAGATCTTAGAAAAATGGTTTGAGCAAGCTACATTTTGAAAATACTCAGCCCAAAAGTCCAAACCCCTTTCTTCAGACATCCCCCCAAAGCCACGCCTCCAGAGTACTGGAACGCGCAATGCTTGTTCCTGAGGGCTCACGAGCGCTACACAGCAACAATTCACCAGCTGAGGCTCCGGCTTCATCCCCGGCTCCGTCCCTGTACGGTCCCAACTTGGGCTCTGGCCCTGACCCCGGCTGAGGCTCTGTCCCCGGCTCAGGCTCCGACGCAGGCTACGGCCTCAGCTCCAGCTCCGACCCCGGCTGAGGCTCTGGCTTGCGTATCCATGCATACCTCATTCAGTCTCCTCCAACACCCCCCGCTCTTACAGAACAGTCCCTGTTCATACCTATGTGACTAACATTACATTTACTACTGATTTATGTTAGTGACTAAACAGTTCACTGGTGAACATTCCATCCTAATATAGCTAATATAGCCAAGCTCTGGCTCTGGCTTCGTTTCTTGTACAAGCGCTTCAAGCCTCTGAGAATACACGATTCATTCTCAAAGAGGGGTACACGCAGAGGGGGGAGGGGCGAATGGCAGTTGAGTTTGATTGACATAACACCGTTCAATCATTTCGAGTGGGCGCTCAAAATGATTGGATGGTGTTTTTTCAGTCCTGTCTTTCCACAGGTGACAAAATTTTTTTAATTTTGTGTTAGAGCATTTAATTAATTAGTTGTAATCAGGGTGTGAAGGGGATTTTTAGCAATATAGTAAAAAATGCTTCAAGAAAACATCTCAGACCCCACCTTTAATTCTCCTGTCACCTTGCCCAAAATACTGATGAGGACCTGTTGACCTGGTCCTGTGTTGGTCCCCGAGTGCCTTCATCCCACTGCTCCTAATGTGCTTAGCAGTACTACCGCTAATGCTAAGTGGTGTTCACATTAGGATGGGTAAAATGCAAAGACTGGATGGTCCTATGGAGATAATGAATTGAATTAACCATAACCTCTACACCAAAGCACCTGCTCTGGAAAACTCGGTAGCTCGTCCATCCATCCATTTTCTGAACTGCTTATTCTTTGTGAGGGTCACAGCGGTACACCCTGGATGTAATAAGTACACCAATACATTTTTTTTTTTTAACTTCTATGCAAATATGTTGATGTTCCTCTGGATGACCTAATGTGTTCTCCAAGTTCACCTCATAACATTTGTATACCAATATTTGCTCAATAGCATTAACCTGGAAATTGAAATTTGTGTTTCACCTATTTGTTCAGGAACCAGACTACTTGGAAAATTAGATTTTTGAACATTAGATAGGTTCAAAGTATTAATTTTCAGGATGAACATCTTAAATGGTAATTACAATTCAATTCAATCCAGCAGTTGTTTTGACTGAGGCAACTATGTGAAACTATGGAGGATTAAAAATCAGGCCAAAGACTTATTGTACATTTGCATGAATGCCTGAACCAAACTGTTTACTGGCACTGGATAAAAGGACAGACAATGATGCACCTTACATTGACCGTGAATGACTGTTTAACTGACTATTTAATAGCAGTCAGCCTCACAGGTACACCTATCTACGCTCATTACTGAAATGTAATAAGTTTTTCTGAAAGGAAAAAAAAGTCTCAAAGGGAAAACTTGGCCCATCTGTGTCTTTTAGAGGTCATACAAACAGACAAACAAAAACTTGTGGCAAGAGGAGTAGAAGCGTGAGCCTGAAAATATCTAGCCTAGTTCTGAATTAGTCCTCTCTAAATTAGTACACCTCTCTCAAGGGCAGCTGGCCTCAATGTTTATTGGTCTTTTTAAAGACCGGTGTGTTTGTGCATGTGTGTATGAGTGTGTTTACACCCTTGTGGTTTTCCACAAAACTTTGAAACAGATATTGCTGATTTAGTGAGGAAGTGAGCATATGGAGACTTTACTTCTTCTCAGTTTGAATCTAAAGTGAACAATGTAGCAGCTCGAAAGCCTGAACTACAGAAAAACGCCAGAGTCAAATTCAATTACCTTAAGTGGACCAGACTCAGAATGAATGGGTCTGTTTCACATTGGGCCTATTTTCAACTCACAAAACACCCATTTTACCTCGCTAAATGTAATATGAGCTCAGAGGCAGCGGAACAGAGAATAAGACTTTTACAAACAAAAGGAGCTATCACCAGTTAATTAACAAAGTAATGCCACTGTAGATGGCAAATTATTACCAACTGTCAGCACTTTACTTTTTGGATATTTTCTACAACTGCTGTCTTATTGGACAGTTACTGGAATAAAGTTTCCTTCCTCCACTTTGAACTCCAGAACAATGCACTGTCCTGCACTGACAGAGGGCTCTGGATGTCATCCTTTTTCAGCTTTGACCAGATCCTTCAATACCCATTACAGTAAAATATTACCTGTAAGAGGCAGAGGAAGACCAGACAGCCATGTGTCAAACAGTCCAAGGTAATATCCGCTCACAATTTATCTGACACAAGATATCTCCTCTGCATACAAATATGTTCTGTATTCCATTTGGGGCCATTTCTCTAATTTAATATATCAAAACCTTTAGGGAACTGGTGACACTTTTTTGTCAGTGAAGATCTTACCTGTACAGAGAGTAATACAAGGGTAAATTACATAATGAGATCAAGGGCCAAAATGTTTGGGTGACCTAGTTTGACAAGCAGTAAGCACAGTGTATAATGCTTCTGAGAACCATTATGCACTCTGACAGGTCCAAATGAATGGGCTATTTCTCTAATGTGGAACAGGGATGGGGCCTCGGATACTTCAAATGCTTCAAATTCAGCAAAACAGTGACCTTCCTCCAAAGAACTGCGAAAATAAATCCCTACTCCGACCACAGGAAAAGAGAAAAATGGGCCCTGTCTGCATAGCCCACACTCTCACTTACTCACCAGCACGTGAGACAAAGTGGAAAAGTATGTGGTGCTGTGCTCACATTGTGTTGCATGTTTTCTTATGTGCTTTGTCTTTTTTTTTGTTCAGGATGCATGTGTGATACACCGTTTATATCTCTTTCTGTGCTGCAGAGTAAATGCGAATCTCCGGCGTGTGTTTTTGAAAGTTTGTGTTTTCCAGGAATACAGATCCGCTGAAAAACCATTTGTAATGCTTGTGTGTGCATGAATTGTACGGAGCGTCTGTTTTCTACATTTTCTTCTCCCCTCTTCGTCTGTTGTTCTCTGTATCGTCTCCCACTGTCAGTCTGCCCACTAGGCCAGCATCACTGGATGTAAGCCATGAAGAGGCCACTTTCTGGCTCCAGTTGTATGTGCTGAAAAATCCCCACTTGAACTTAGCAGACCCTGAGAATACAGCTTATGGTCAGTGGGTTGCAAGCCTGAATCTCTTTGGAGGCATTTTGCATTGATGAAAATAATTACTGACAAAGATTTCAGTCAAATCTTTTGTGCAGTTTGCAAGTGTTACAGGTGGTGCTCTTTTGTCACATTCAGTTGCCAACAACCTTCCACCTATACACTGCAAAACGTTACAACCCCTTTTAGTTATGTCCACTTATTTTTTGGTCTTCAACTCAAAGAGCTTCGACTAGTTTTGGATTTTCAACTCATCTGTTCTAGTTTTCTAAAGTTAAATGTTCATCAATTCATTGTCTCAACTGATTGAAAGTTTTTCCATCTAGGTGCGAGTTGGCTTAACTTGTATTTACAAGTTATCAGTTGAAAATAAAAAAGAAGAAAAGTGGAAGGATGGGGGAGGGGGTTTGTGCGTTAGAAAACAAATAGTTACTGCTACATTTGAGTGGCCTGCTTAAACTCTATAAACTGATGGCAAGGTTGGCATGGACATAATCAGCTCCATACACACTGCAGATGAAGCATGTATTTGATTTTGGACTGATTTAGGGACACTTCAAGGTCAATGATCAAGGACTACACTGTAAAAAGTCATAAACTCAATTAGTTGTCATAACTTGTTTCGATGATTTACTTCCATTTAACATAATGAGTTATGAAATTTCAACTTAACTTCATGAGTTATTGGCATTGCAACTCAAGATTGTTAGCCAGTTCAGTGAAATGTTAATTTAAATATGTCAACATAACTTAATGATGTCAGTTTGAAAATCTCTCTCAGAACTGATCACGACCACTGGTGTTATGGCAATATTAATGCAACGTACAAATAGTGCTGGAAATCTGGTCTTGATCTGATAAGGGGCTAATCATTATGATGTAAGATTTTTGTCACATATAATAATTGTACATGCTGGTTTTGTCAAATAGGACACTGACTAAGGTGAATGGTGAGTGTTAGCAGTGGAAGGTAAAGGCAGGTGGTAGAATGGAGAGTTAATATTGGGCCAGGAGTTGCAGCCTGTTAACTGTTTGGTCAGTTGGACCAGGCAGGGGGGGGGTCATCGCGACAGTCTTACCCATTCCCCTCTGTCATGGTACCTACTTAGAACGCCATACAGCAATCAGGCCACACAGGTGTGCCAAAGCCTCTTCCACCAATGGGGTAAAAGGTCCCAACACCCAGAACACCTGTTCCTGGAGCGACCATCTTAAAACACCCTGAGTCAGAGTGGCTTTGCTCAGACTAGTGTGGAAATCCCAACTCCTCCCAAAGATGTGGCTTCTCCTGAAGAAGAAGAAGTGTTCAAATCCAGTCCTTGAGAGTCAGCATCTTACATGTTTTAGAGGCTTTCCTCCTTCAGCACACCCAGAAGAGGGAAACCTCCAAAACATGCAGGATACCAGCTCTTGAGGACTAGATTTGACTACATCTGCTCTAAAGGAAGGCCTACCTCTCATCTGCAATAATGTTGTGTTCCTTTGACAAAAGAAAGCAAGGTTTTTTGAATGGATAATGTAATGTTGTGAGTTGTTTGAACTTGAAACTTGATGTTTTTATAAAGCAGAAATGTATTTGTTTAACTAGCTAAGTCAAGTATTTTTTTGTACAGATAAAATAAACTAAATATTTGTTTTAACTCACAGTTTTAAGTTGTAACAACAAGTGATTAATTGTTGAATCAACTTTCATAACTTTGAAAACAAAGTTGGGACAATGAGAACACTGTAGTGAAGTCAACTTTATGAACTTCATTATCTGAGTTTAAACAATGGTATTACTCAAGTTAAGTTAACTCACATTTTCAAGGCAGCAGGTGAACTTTTGTTTGCAAGTTGAAACAACTTGACGTGTTTTACAGTGTAAGCAATTTGTATAATGACTGTCTTTTATGCAGCATTTCAGCATTCAGCATTTTTATTCAATGAACTCAATCTGATTATTTATGGTAAAGTCATCTATTTGCAGTCTTTAAAAAGGGTTGTGTCCTAAAAATAAAAACATGTTGGAAAAGAAGTTTGAATTGAGGCTTGTGGCTAATTGAGGAATGTGAACTTGTAACCAGGCTTGGACATTTGCAATTTACGAGGGAATTTAAGACAATTTCAGTCTCCAGTTTAGTTTTACATGGAAAAATGTGTGATTACAAGAATACTGTTTTGTTTTTTTTTTTAATAACAATTTACTTAATATGGAAGATGCTTTTTCTCATAATTCAGACCCAGGAAGGGGATGGATAAGTAGGACACAGTTTGCCAAAGAAGTATATTAATATTGTTCTATAGATAGAGACTAAGGCTGCATGTATACGTCCATAGTGAATGTTGGCAGTATCCACATTAAACATTCCCTGGAAAAAAGCAGTTTTAAGAAGTTCAGGGTACAAGGTTCAACTCCATAACTCTCTTTGTCTTCCAAAGTTCTGCTCACAAGTCATGCTTCTTAGCCCATGTCAGTCAGCCTGTAAGCATGCCTGTAGAGACAAGGAAATCATAAAACCATGAAGAACTTCGTTTCCTTCCCTCCGACACATTTCTCTTTCAGCGGGGCTTTTTAGCACACTGAGCAGGCGTCGGCAGCAGGAGGAGGCTGATGGAGAGGGCCACCTGAACAAACCCAGTGTGGAACCAGGCAGCCAGGACGCCCAGGCCCAGCCAGATTTATAGCCCTCCACCGCTCTTTTCCCACACAGAGGCCCCTTTAGAGCTTCTGGATGTATTTGCCTCTGTCTATTACTTTTTGTCACCTCTGTCTACCTCTCCTTCCTGTTCCACTTTCTCATTTTTTTTTTTTTTTTTTTGTAAAATCTGTTTAACTCCTCTTTTTCTGTCTTTCTCTAGCTTGGTATCTTTTTCTCCCCCTCCTCTTTGCCCAGACATCCTGGCCAGCTGTTCATTCAGACAGGGTGTCTACAGCTGTCTGTGCGAAGCTGAGTTGCAGTTCCAGAGGTAGGTCAGATTGCCTGCAGCGTGGAGCTTTTTCCCAACACCTCTGTCTCCTCTCTTTGCAGCATCCGTGACCTGTGCACGACCTTGACCACAAGTACATGTTTTGTACGTACCACCCACACGCTGCTCAGAGGTTGTCTTAAGGTGGACGCACAGCAGCAAAATACCAACACAATATACTGTGTCAAACAGAAGCACACAATGCACTTACAGGCATAAAAGCATTCTGCAGATGAAAGCTCAATAAAGTTACACACAGCTTTTATGGTGTAGAATTCATTGTACAGTGCAGTAAACTCATAAAAAGAAAAAAAAAAACTCAGCTTTTCTTCCTCTTTCCTTTTTTTCCCTTCTGTCCCACACTCTCCACCCAGCAGCAGAAAAGCCTTGGCAGAGGCTTCACAATGCCCTGAGTAAAACTCAAACCACTGACTATAGCCATCGTCAGTAAATGGGTAAAAATTTCCCCAGACAAGGGTAAACTCACAACACCCCACGAGACAAGAGGTAGTAAAACCAAATGAAGTGTGCAGCAAATTAGCCCTGCTTTGCTGCAGATATTGCAATAATTAATCCAGACCTTACATGCTTTTCTGCTGTGGTATTCTGCTCTCTTGGCCAAGTCAATCTCAAAAAAGTAACTCTCAATTCACTTTTTTCCCAAAGAGGAAAATTTTAAACTAAACCTATATAAATTGGCGTAGGGAAACATGAGTTATTAGTCATTATTTCTGAGAAGAATGTCTCCTTAAAAGTTTTCATAGCTGCGTTCCTCTTGTTTTTTCAAGGTCCCGGGTAATTGTTGAGATAGGTCAAACACAACATTCCACTGCCTCAACAAAGAAAGGCTTCGATTATTAAAACCTGGAGCTTAAAACACTTGAAGCAACATCATTCAAAAGTGCAAGTGAAAGCAAACTACTACAAAATACTGGAGTCTCTGTTTTGCCCCATGTTACAGAACAAATGTTATGAATCTTCCATGTTTTGAGAAGCATAGTTTATTACTTATAGGGGGGCTTGAGTTTTGGTTGGTTGGTTGGTTGCTACAGTAAACTGTGTTGCCATCCATGCTACATGGTGGAGAACTGAGACCTTGAAGATGGACGTGTTTACTCTGCAGTTAATCACCATGTCTGATGCGGCCTCTCTGGATGTGTGAGGGGGGAAATGCCGGCTAAATGCAGTCACCACGGCCTAATTAGGTGGTTTAGCTGCAGCAGTGGGCCTTCAGTCGTACTCTGTAATTCAGAGACACTGATTCCACAGTTCCTCTGGCCAGCCTGCGTCACAAGTGCGTTCGTCCGTATTCGCCATGTCGCCCACAACCCTGTGAAACATGTTGAACGGCTGCTGTAAGAGACTGGGGTCCAGGGGGCTGTCAATCAATGTGGAGTGTGTGGTTTGAAAATGGGGAGAATGAGGAGAAGCTGGAAAGGCAGCGAAAAGAAAATATTGCAGTCTGACCAATTTTCATGGGGCAAACATCAACCCTCCCAATGCAAAATGGGTGTAAAATCTCTCTGCATGCACACATACTGTATATCTGGTCCACATACAGTATGAAGGCAGTGTACAGCAGGCCTTTCTCCTACTTTCTGTCCTCGTGGCACAGCAGTGCTGTTGTTGGAAGTGCCTAGTGCTCCACTGCTTGCTAATGGTTAAACAGCATGCCCATGCCATGCTCACTAATGACAGACTAGGCTTATTCCACTGAAGTGGCGCTTTTCAGAGTCAATGGCGCACAAAGAGCATATCGAGCACCTCCCAAAGCTGCTGAGGTTCTGTGAGGACACTGTCTACATGCCCAAGAATGCACATATGAATGAACAAACACTCACAGTTGCACAAATGAAGCTGAAGTAAAACAGAAAGTGCCTGCTTACACAGATTTTCACGTTGATGGATGGTTGTAGCCTAAAACACACAAAGCCTCAGATTTTTGTTTACAGCATTTCTCCTCTAACAGTTTCTCAGAGATCCTCCTTTCTGATAGCACTCTCAAGAGGTTTCATCTTTCAGCTGGAATAATTTCCTCTGCTTCGAACATTGTCACAGTATCTATATTCTTTATGAGTGTATCATTTTTAAAAAAATTTATTTTGACAGCATAAAACTATTGCCCCGGGCTTAAACTATCAATATGAAAAAATACCTCTACACATTTACCATCTTGTAGTTCTAATGACACATTTTGTGCATGTGGGAAATTTGCTTACACGTGAGAGAGGTGAAAGTAGATCTTTGTATCCAGGAGAAAAAAACTGAGGTTGAAGCTGAGATAGACTGATTTCATCCTCTAGGTATTTAACAGATGAAAACAAGTGTGTGTTTGTCTTTAAAAACAGAGAAAGGCCAAAATGTTTGTTTGATTTGGCATTTGATTAGGACAGTAAACTAGTAAATGTTCTGATCTGGTGTGTATATATGTGCAACACATGTTGGGCCTCTTTTTTTTAACATTTCTCAAGAGACTGTTAAAATGTAAGACAACCCACACCTAGTCCCACTGAGAGGTGATGTAGGGGAGGTAAAGGTCTGCAAAGTGTAGGAGAATTTCATGCACATCATCCATCATTTCTAGCAAGTAAGGCCTGAAAGTGCACGTACATATGTATGCAGTAATATTCTTTTTTCACATTTGTGTGTGCATGGGCATGTATGTATCTAAAGGTATGCAGGCACTCAAGTTCGCTCTCTTTGGGATATCTGACTCTGAGATCCTGACACACTTTCCCAGCAGCACAAGCTGGATCTGTTTCTGCCCCACGGCGGGCCCACTTCCACATTTCCTCAGCAGAAAAGGTGGGAGCAAGAAGAATGTGTCTTTTCATCAAGACTGGCGCGGCATGAATATTTCAAAAAGGCAACATGATTCATCAGTGCCACCCGACACAAAGGAGAGGTCTCTGGGCGAGCACTGGGGTGGGGCAAGCAGAGGTGAAGTCTTGGCTTTCAGGCACCACCTGCTAGTGGTGACAGACAGGCAGACAGGGCCCTGGAGCTGGTGCCATGACAAAAGTTTGGTTAAACCCTATCTGACCATGTCTGCATGTATTGGTGCCAGACCTACGTGCTGGAACTCGCTTTGCTGTGGAAAACCATAAATGCAAGTCCAGGCATGTGCTTATATTGTTGATTGTGTGTGTGTGTGTGTGTGTGTGTGTGTGTGTGTGTGTGTGTGTGTGTGTGTGTGTGTGTGTGTGTGTGTGGATGGAGAGGATGGGTGTGCCTGTGGACATACCAGGCATTCCAGGTCGGCAATAAAGCCAAATTGAAGGTGGGGGATAAAGCCAGGATGTGTGGAGTGATACCTGGGCAGCTGGGAATGAGAAGGTTGGACGGACAGTTTTCATCTGGTTTAGAGGTGTTGACATTGTTTTAGGTGAGGAAAGATTAAGCTGGAGTGAGGACTTTGACCCATTTTGTGGTCAGAACCACATTAACTAATAACTGCTCCAATTTTGACTCAAATAGACAATTATGCCCTTTTAAAGCACAGGATATTACATACTCCAGAAAGATGTGAGTTTTGTCCCAGTTGAAGCAGCTGAATTGGTTTAATGGGACTTGAATGGTTTTACTCAGTGTTTCACTGAGTGAATGTATCAAACATCTCAGTCAAATGGTACTGATTCCTGTGCTGTATCGCTGCCAACACACTGTCATATTGTTTTTGTACTTGTTCATATTGGCGACCCTGGATGTCATATTGGTATGATATCTGCGGATTTGTTTGGGTTTAGAAACCTTTCCAATGTGCGGGTTAAAGCATTGGCCAAATACAAGCTTTACAGATCCAAAGCAGATAACAGATACATGGTTTAAAATACACATACTTCTCAAACTCTGGGAACAAAATGTTCTTTTAAACATGAAATGTCCATATGCCTATAGTCTCCAAAGGCATTACCTAACATTTTGATTATGAATTCATTTTACACAATGTCGGCTCGCTGCCTTTGTCACAGGTTTGATTCATTGTCAGTTACAATGAGCTCAATTATGTAAGTGTTTTTCTTTCATATATTGTTTCACTTATATTCCAACTCCTGCTCTTCAGGGGTTCTACATACAGGGCTTAAATCTGTATACATGAAAGAATTGCAGTTCAAACCCAATCTTTTCCTCTCAGTGTCCTTCTTTTATGACACTTACTCTAGCCATAAAACCCAAGCCAGTGGTTGGAATAATATTTTTCCAATAAATCAGGCCAATGTTTAAACATTTTCAGTCATTGTGAAAAATTATCTCATGTGTTAAGTAACGAATGTTAACACTTCCGCTGTACAAATCTCTGCACAGCTTGATCTGTGGTATATCCCGTTTTCTGGACAGCACCTTTTGAAATGTAAATGTGTTTGATACAGATCCAGATCTCTCTGTTGGTGAGTGCAGAGCACAGCCGAAGGCACGGCTCATTAAGCCACAACACTGAAGCAATTACAGGCAATTAAAAAGACTGTTAGGAAGCCCAGTGGACTCCCTGGTGAGAGACATCCTGTAACATGACACTGGAGGAGAATGTACGAGATTGGAGGTCCAGTGCTGGACATACAGTCATCAGGACTCACCAGGGGACAGTGTTACATAGTGAAACTTAACTGTGCTAAAGATGATTACATCTGTTAGGCTACTTTCAGTCTGCAGGAAAATGTGCCCCAAATCAAAATTTTTTTTGCCCATATGTGACCTGTATCCGATCTGTTAAAGACAGTTTGAACAGCACAAATCCGATTTTTTCAAATCTGACCCAGGCCACTTTCATATGTGGTCTTAAATCCGATACGTATCTGATATTTTGCAATGCGATTTCAGTCTGAATGGCCAAGTCACATTTGTTCGACCTTCATTGAAATGTGACAAATGTCACAATTCTGTGTCCTAGGAGGAGGAGTGGCAGAAAAAATATGTATTACGCCAGGACCTCTTTTGCGTATGCGGGTCACTTCAGGGTTGCATCCGGTTCATACTCAAAACTGCTAGAAGTCACATTTAATGTGTAATATGAACGAGCACACAAAAAAGTCAGGTTTCACCACAAAATCTGAATTGAGCATTAAGAACTGCTGTCTGAATGTAGTCTTAGATTCAACTTTTAAGATGTTTTACATGCAGTGGTCACTGTTTTGTTTCACCTGTTGTGTAGCTTTTATTATCCTTACATTTGCATACTGTAAAACATACAAAGCTGAAGAAATTCCATTGTTCTTTTGATGTAAACTGCAGTCCCCCACTATCACACACCCTCTGCTCTGTTGTGGTGGGGACATGGAGTTCTGCTCAAAACAAAAATAAGCCTACAGTTTTAATAACTGAGCATTATTCAAAGCTGTGCAATAATAACTCAATGCCCACAGTCTATGGTGACTGCTCAGACTTTAGTCTTCTGACATCTGGATGCTCTTCAGATAGTCCTCCTAACATCACATGGTCAATTCAGAATGGGGCTGAATTTCAAAAGACAACAGAGGGGGCTTTTGTCTTTGACAGACTTCCAGGCAACATGTGGATGGTGTAGCCATTTTCCTCATAAGGTACATCTCTCTGCAATTCAGAGTGCTTTTTACCCCTGGACAGCCTAATGTGAGCCAGATTGTTGGTGCTTTAGAGAAAATATAGATCTCATGATTACCAACAATTGACCAATTCATTTGAGGCCTCCTTTGACATTGTGTATGCGCAGCTACATTTAGGATTGTCATTATTGTGTGTCTGTGCTCTTAGGAGTGGGTGTGTTAAGTTAAAGCATGTTCACCCCCACAATAATAAATCAAAAGAGGCTGGTAGTTCTTAGATCATATTGGGCCCCATGTTTTGAAGAATGGATTGGCACTCAGTGTGAGCACTGATTGAGCCACTGAGCCAGTGTTTGGATTAGAATGATATACATTACACAGATGGGGCTCAGCTTAAGTGTGTGTGTCTGTGTGTGACAGCGCTGAAAATTCCTAAATGCATTTTTGGAAATACCTACAGTGTCATTAGACCAAACCAAAAACCTTGTACTGGGCAGTATGTGCAAGCAGTTGAATTAAAAGCAACAAAGGTCGTGTAATGAACAGTTTAAAAGCTCAGCTGAGATCACGAGCCTTTGTAGTTGTAAGTTTCGAGCCCAGATAGCTTTGGAATGGCTGCCATAAAATCTGTTTGGAAAGGCAAAAGACAGCAACGGAGCAACTTTACTGGCTTGGGATGAAGTGCTTGTGTACAAAGGGATTCCAGAAATGCCAGTGGAGAGATGAAGTTTGCTCAGGGCCAGGTAGCTCTTTAAAACATCCTCTTTCCTTATCACGGAGACATTCACAGCTGGCATACAGCTGCTTCTTTGCACCGTGTTGTCTCAAACCTCTAGCAGTCTAATCTGAAATGTATGAGTGTGTGTTTGTGGGTGGGTGGGTTAATAATAGTACAGTTTCATGTAAAACATCTTCTAAAACATATTTTATCACACTAATCATTAAATGCTTAATATAATTATGTCTCATTTAAATGTAAACATCTTTAATGTGAAAGGGACAATAAATGACTGTAATAAAGTAAATTATATAATGTGACACACACTAACTTGTTAAAAAATTCTGGGTAAACAGAAAAAGAAGATGGAATGAAGGTGACAGATAAGCCAGTATATTACTATTTATATCCACAAAATAGGAGCTCAGTTTGCTAAAAAATAAAATAAATAAATAAATACATACATACATAC
This sequence comes from Sphaeramia orbicularis, assembly GCF_902148855.1. Taxonomy (NCBI): domain Eukaryota; kingdom Metazoa; phylum Chordata; class Actinopteri; order Kurtiformes; family Apogonidae; genus Sphaeramia; species Sphaeramia orbicularis. The sequence continues at coordinate 47,139,951 of NC_043962.1, read as the reverse complement.
ATACATACATACATACATACATCCATACGTAAATAAATAAATAAAAGGGTTTTTGTTTAAAGCTGCAGGAACCGAAATCAGGGGAATGAAATAGAGTAAAAAATATATATATAGATAAACATTCTCTCTTTCTCCTCTCCATCCAAATGAAAAGACACCATTTCACAACAATGTGAAAATGTGAAGTCGCTTTTTCTCACTTTCTGTGTTGAGTCACAGAATAGAGCAGCAGGGTCACATCTGACAGAGTCTTAAAAGTTATCACTTACAGTTATCATGTATGTAACCCCCTGTCTGAAAACACCTTATTCACCCTAAAAACAGCATCCAGAAAAGGGGGTAGGAGTCTTGTTTTCTCTGAGACCACTTGAGTTACAATATGCTGAAAAGTAATTGCAGAATATTTACCCAATGACACAAAAAAGCACATCATTAAAACCCTACAACCTTAATGTTTGTTCCTCTTAAGGCATACTTTCATTTGTGTTCTCTTTCCCTTGTGTCATTCATTTATAATTGGTTTTCTTCCTCTCTACTCAGGTGAGATAAATGTGTGATAGCAGTTATTTCTCATCTGGGAACCCGAGTTAAGATGAAAACACTGGTTCAACATTCCTTGAGATGTTCTGACTATGTCATCTACACCATCAGCAGAATCTTGAGCCAAGCATCTAATGCAGTTAAAAAGCAATACATAAAATACAAAACAAGTCAACAAGATCATCACAAAGTGCTTTTTATTTATTATCATCAGTTCCACTAATCCATGCTACTGTGTTTTAGAGATGATTGGTTCCTTTTTTAAAGGGTTTTACTCAGATACTAATTATTCTTTGTTGTCTGATTAAAAATTAATTGCATGTCTTATTCATCATGAATTCATACTCTTTTATTGGAAATTAATAATCAGCTTCCTTATGAAGACAGCAACACTACTTATCATTAATTAATCAAATTCAACATATCAAACATTTGGTACTTTGGTAAATACAGTACTCTTACTGGGTTTTAGCTGCTTTTTAACTCAATAAGCACTAGTACTGGGTGATAGCTGATGATTTTGCACATTTATAGTCTACACATTTTGCAAAAAATCCATTTTACAAAAAAAGTGGAGTTTGCATGTTCTCCCTAACATGCATTAATAGATTGATTGGTTAATCTAAATTGGCCATAGGTGTGAACGTGAGGGTGATTGGTTGTTCGTCTCTATAAATGTCAGTGTATGTCCCTGCGACCCTCTCATAGATAAAGTTCAGAAGATCAATGAATGAAGAAAAAAAAAATTGCTGTAGCAGATTAATTAACACTATTGTCATTTCACTACAACAATAGAAGCACTTGAACACAACACACTGGTAATTCCGAATTCACAAATGGAGAGGATCATCTTTCCAATAGTACATGAAGGCAGCATTAGATATAAAAGTCCATGAGTTTGGTCCATGGTTGGTTTGCATGACAGGCTGTAAAACCACCATGATGATCATCATCACAGAGGTCATCTGATTGTTATGGAACCAAATTTTTCTCAAAATAGTTGGCAATTGAGCGACATCTCCTGGAAGACTCCATGATTCAAGCAGATCAACCTTTGACTTTATGTTTTGTCTTTAGAATAGGAGGGATCATTAGACAAGAGGGAGATCCAATGACAAGAGAAGCATTCTGTGATGCATTCAAGACAATCCTGATGAGAGCTGTCAGTGAACGTTCTAAATCATTATATATGCAAATTGTGAACAAAAACAAAGTTATGAAAATAAATGTAATTGTAATACATGATTGACAGGGGTCACACCTTTGCTTGGAATTGTAAGTCCAGACCCTGTACAGTGAGTGACTGATTCTAGTGGTACTGGAGACCTTGGCCGCAGAATGAATGACATGGACTCGAAGCAGCTTAAAAGCCCTTTTTGGAAATACATTGTAGTTTTGACAATAATGGCAAAACTGCGAAACCATGGGATACAGTTGTATGCAAGGTACACTCGGATAAACCATTGTTTCTGGTGGACTTGAAGTTATAGACACTGCTGACCCTCAGATAATAATAGAATGTAAGTATATTGGAAGTACACAGGTTACATCTTAAAGATCTCATAACCTCATTAAATAAAATGATTAAGGAGGCAAGATCCAGCTACTTCCACAAACTTATAGCCACAAACAAGAAAAACCCCAAAGTAATCTTTGACACAATCCAGTCCATTGTGTCCCCTGCTGTCCCTGCTGCCCCTGTGCTCTGTAAAGCTGACAGCAATGACTTCCTAAACTTCTTCACAGACAAGATCAGGGATATTAAACACAATATCCCACCACCCTCTGGCCGTCTGACCCTATCTGATCCCCCTCTGCAAACCTGGTCCTCTTTCGACCCTGTGACACTGGAGGACATCTCAGCACTTTTATCCAAAACGAAACCCTCCTCCAACTCTGCAGACATCCTCCCCCATAAGCTCCTTGTCGGTGTCTTTGACACTATTGGACCATGGGTCACAAAGTTTTTTAACCTGTCGCTCTCAACTGGTTTGTTTCCCAGCTCCTTCAAACAGGCCATCATAGAACCTAAACTAAAGAAAACCACACTGGACCCCACACACTTCAAAAGCTACAGGCCCATTTCAAAGCTCCCCCTATTGGCCAAAATCCTTGAGAAAGCAGTGTCTAAACAACTTACAGCTTTTCTGGAGACACACCAGATCTATGACACTTTTCAGTCTGGGTTTAGACAACGCCACTCAACAGAAACCGCACTATTAAAAGTGTCTAGTGACATCCTGATGGCGGCTGACTCCGGGAAATCCACGGTCTTGGTCCTGCTAGATCTCTCCTCGGCCTTTGACACAGTGGACCATACCATAATGATTGAGAGACTGAGGGACCTGGTAGGGATGTCAGGTCATGTGCTAGACTGGTTCTCCTCTTACCTGACCGGCAGAAGCTTCACTGTGTCAATAAACAACTTCCAATCTGACTCAGCGGATCTACTGTGTGGTGTGCCCCAAGGCTCTGTCCTGGGACCAGTCCTATTCTTACTCTATGTCCTCCCACTTGGCCACATTATCCAACAGTATAGTGATGTCTCCTATCATCTATTCGCGGATGACATCCAGATATACTGCTCCTTTAACTCCTCTGAGCCCCACAAACTGAGTTCCTTAATCAACTGCTTGTCAGAGCTGAAGCAGTGGCTAAATGATAACAGCCTCCAGCTGAACTCCAGCAAAACTGAGACCCTCATCATTGCCCCGGATAGTGCAATCCCAGGGATCAAACATCACCTTGGAGACCTGAGTTCCTCGGTAAAGACAAAACTGAGGAATCTGGGTGTCATCTTTGACCAGGACATGTCTTTAGAATTCTACTCCAAACACCTAGTCAAAAACTGTTTCTTCCACCTACGCAACATCTCCAAACTCAGATCTATGGTGTCCACAAATGAGCTCGAGATGATCGTTCACGCTTTCGTATCTTCTTGCTTAGACTACTGCAACAGCCTGTTTACATGCTTAAACAAGAAGGAGCTGGCCCGTCTACAGTTTGTCCAGAACTCTGCTGCCAGGCTCCTGACCCGCACAAACAGGAGAACCCACATCACTCCCATCCTTAAATCTCTCCACTGGCTCCCTGTTCTATATCGTCTTCATTTCAAAATTCTTGTGCTAACTTTCCGGGCCCTACATGGCCAGGCCCCTGCATACATTGCTTCCCTGATCCAGCCCTACAGCTCGACTCGTAGCTTGAGGTCTTCAGGACAGCACCTGCTGATGGTTCCACGGACCTGTTTTAGCACACGCTGTGACAGGTCTTTTAAAGCTGTGGCACCACGTCTATGGAATGACCTGCCTCTACACCTACGGTCCATGGACTCTGTAGAGAGCTTTAAGAAACACCTCAAAACCCTCCTGTTCAAAAAGGCTTTTTAGTCTCCCACCTGACCCAGGACCACCACAGACTGATTACACTCTATGTATTCATCATAACGTACTCCATGTGTCACCCCCCCCCAGTCTCTCTATATCTCTATCGCTCTCTCTTTTCTCCTCCTTTACTCTCTCTCTCTCTCTTTAACCCCAACTGGTCAAGGCAGACAGCCATCCTTCAGGAGTCTGGGTCTGCTCGAGGTTTCTGCCTGTTAAAGGGAAGTTTTTCCTCGCCACTGTCACCAATCACAAGTGTTTGCTCCTGAAGGATTCTGTTGGGTCTCTGTAAACTGAATTTGATTCTGATTTGAATTAATAAAGCACTTTGTGACTCTGTCTGTGAAAAGTGCTCTATAAATAAAATTTACTTTACTTTACTTACTTTATATTGTGTTTTATTGTGTTGGTGCCAACAACACTCTACTGCATGTAACACACTGACTTACACAGCCATAAATATAAGAAAAAGATGTTTAAACAGACAAATCTGTGTCTGTATTTGCCTATTTTTTAATTTGTTTTTTTTTTAGAAATGAAAAATACACATTATTTTTGGCCAATTTTGACAGCACTAATCCATAAAGTGATTGATTATCCTACATTCAGGATTTTTTTTTTGGACACATAGTGTACAGAAGGCAAAATTATTGTACAAATGCAATAATGATACATTACATTTAGGCAATACCAGTGGGTCTGCTCAGATGGGATTCATAGAAACTAATACCACTTTAATTGCTTTTATCTCGGTCCGGAATGCATTAACTCTACTTTACATTTTTAGCAAAAGAACATTTTTAGGACAAGATTGCAGGAAGCGTACAAACTAAACTGTCATTTCATGTTTTTGTTTTGTTTTCATCTCTTTTTGTATGTGGATTGATACATGAGCATTTTAAAAGTATGAGTATTGTGTACAACAATTTATTGAGCTGTTTTTTTTTCTGCAGCATTTAATGCTATATTCATTTAAAACTGTACTGTCATCACTTAACATGGAGAAGTGTTTTATTATCTCAGAGTTCTGGGTCAAAGGAGAGCAGAAAGCGCCAAACAGATGGACATCTTTAAAAAATAACATCTTTAATTCTCTGAGGCAAAAACTAGCCATCACGTGGTGGGTTTCACAGAGACCCATCACAACATTCAACATAGGTTTGCACATATGAAGTTCTAAGTACCTTATAGTAGGTTGTCCTACTCAGAAATGGTTATGTTTTTTACTGTTTCTACAGTCAACAATGAGCTAAAACGTTTTATCAACCTTTAATAAAACTGGCCAGCCTATTAATGATCTGTTATTTCAAGCCACAACAACACTCTGCAAACTTTTTTATGGCATGTTGACGACTGATAAACACAACAACTCCACACAACCTGACCATGAGCTGCAATTTAGCTATTCAATGAGTACTCAGAAAGATTTGTCTGTTCATAGTAGAGGCTCAGAACATCACATAAAAAGGTTCCTAAACTATTTATTGTTATCCTCTTGCAAGAAAACAACATTCCAGCTTGATCAAAATGTTTCCTACCATTCTAATTCTTAGAAGGTCTAAATGCGTGTTGTTCCACTGCCTGTTAGCGTGCGATTCCTTGATCCCCCTGTAACATGATTCTTGTGTAGCGAGCCGGACCACATGGGGAGCGCGATGTTGTGAGGTGAGGTATTTTTCGACTGGGAGACGGATATGTAATGCATTCCAGACACTTGGGCCGCACACAGCTTTTTCCCCTGCTACCTATAGGCATCAATCCTCTCCCCTTTCGCTAAAACAATAAACTTATACTGCCTCTAAGGAAGAACTCATTTCAGGCTGAAAATGCAACTACCTCTTCTGTCGCTTCCTGGGGCCTGTGGAGAGGCAGACTACCATGACTCTGCCGGCATGATGTTGGTCTCCAAATACTAAACACTTTCTCTGACATGAGCTCATCAACCCTTGACCCAAGATTTAAGACTTTGTACCCATGTTCATGCATTTAGGATCCAAAACTCTATCCCTTTGACCTTCAGCTTGCTCACAGATCCAACTTGGGCACTAAATCTTTCACCCCTCTCAAAAAAAGTGATAATTCTCCTAATACATCACCCCCATGGATGATCACCTCATAAAAAGGCTTCTGGTGGTTCTTCTACACGGAGGTCTAAGCTAGTTTAAGTGAGTTGCATAAGTGGGATGATACTCAGGTTTCTCTGTTCAATGAGGCCCAGATGGAAGATGATGAAAATGCAACAGGACCTGCATGCCTACTGCTCCTTCCTTCACTTCCTATCCTTTCCCTTTAATTATTTCCTCATCTCCTTGACCATAAATTAAGAAGAACCAAATCTGAGCTTAAGATAACAAAGATAGCTTCTGCAAAAGCTACTCTTTTCACCTGGAGGGTGGGATACATTTACTGTCAAATTTGATGCATTTCTAGAAGGTGCCTGACAAATGACAAGAAATAGAATCACTAACTATTGTCAAGTAACCAGCTGGAGAAGTGTTATTTTCATATGAGATTTAGATGTAATGATTAAACCAAAACACATTCTGTATGTAATGGTTGGTGACTGTACTCCATAGATGCAATGTTTTTGGCAACATTCATTCATTAGTTTTCCACACCACTTAAATCTTGGGTTAGAGCCTATCTGATGTACTGTTGGGTGATGGTGGACTACACCCTAGACCTGTCACCAGTTCATCACAGGGCTGACATATAGACTAACAACCATTCACTCTTACATTCACACCTATGGGTGATTTAGACTGACCAGTTAACCCATTAAGTGCATGTCTTGGGATGGTGGGAGGAAGAAAAAATATCCGGAGAGAACCCATGCAGACACAGGAAGTACATGCAAACTTCACACAGACTTTGTTCCTTAACAAATTAAAAAAAAAAAAAAAAAAAATCATATGTCACATTTTTTGTTAAATTTTCTGAAACAATGTACAAATCTGTCTGATCTGTCGAGGAAAACTGGTTAATGGTTTTGACCAGTTTATCTGACCAGTCTTATCTTTATTTATTTCTAGACCAATTCAGTGGATAAAATGCTTGTTTCTCAATTTAGCTCTTTTCATAAATTCCATATACACAAGTTGAAATGGTTTAATGGAAAGCCAATATTTTTTTCATTTAAATCTGTACATATTCATATTATTTGCATAATGTAAAAAAAATAAATGAGCAGCAAAAGCTTTTAACACTTGTTATTTTCCTTACTGTTCATAATTTATATTGTATTGTATTGTATTGCGTTGAACTGTGGTAAGATTGTCAATTCTAAATTTTGTTGTAGTATTGTAGCTTATTTTGGCATTGATCCAGCTGATGTCATCATCAGCTGATGTCAGCATGTGGTGATATCAGCATATCAATTGCCTCTATATATGTGCCAAGTCTGAAGTAAATTGAAACAAAATTGATGTTTTTATAGACATGTGAAATTTTGCCCGTTATAAGTGAATGGGAGAGGAAAAAAGATTTTAAAAATTCATAAAAAATTTGAACTTTTACCTCTTTTTCCCAAAATGTAATCACATCTATTCTGGGCCACTGGCGATGTATAAACCTAATTTGGTATGAATTCAACCAATAGTTTTCCTGCCTCAGACGTGTGAAATTTTGCCCATTATAAGTAAATAGGGGAAAAAATGTCTTAAAAATTCATAAAACATTTTAACTTTGACCTACTGTTCCCAAAATGTAATGAGATCTATTCTGGGTCACTGGCAATCTCCAAACCAAATTTGGTGTGAATTCAACCAATAGTTTTGCTACTAGTGAGTTAACAAACAAACCGAACCAAAAACAATACCTTTTGCCTCAATAATGTACTCAATAATGTTGAGGTGTACTAAAAATATTATTACTTAGAAACTTGCCTCTCACTGTTCACTAAACAGTGTTTCACAGTTTTTCCTCTTCATCTGTTTTGTTAAATTAGTCTCAATGAATGTTCATGTCAGAGCTGAGTCACTAAACTGGATCAGAATCCAGATGCAGATCTATCATTTTATGTTTCACTGAACTGATGCCAAAGCACAATAGATTGACAGCTTGAGATGAAAACTCCTGCTTGGGAAGTTTAAGTGTCTGTGTATGTGTCAAGTGTTTATGGGTGCGTTCTTTCCTCTCAGCTTCCACACGTCTTTTCAACCTACCCCCCACCCCTCCATTTTTTTGTTTTAATTCCTCTCCTCCGAGGCATCTGATCCTCTGGACCTTCAGGCATGTGAGAGGAGGTGGTGAATTCTTCCTGCCCAGGCTGGAAAGCTTTGAACTGAGTTCCTCCACACTGCATTAAAGACAGTTAGCAAGATCAAACTGAGCTCTGAATGACCTGCTGTACCTGTATGACACTGAACCCAGTCACAAGGATAAAAAAGTTATCATTGTATGTTTCTGCACAACATGGATGTGTTTTATATTAACATTTCTAGTTATGTGTGTATATCAGTGCTGTAGCGTTCTTAGTGAACATAGTGCTAATGGTGCTTTGAGGGAATAAAATTAGGCCAATAACCATTATGTCTCTCAAAAAAGACTTTGGGTAAATATTCTCAGTGATGATGCATTCTGCTCTGCACCAGTTGGATGAATCAGCTTCCTATATCTTGCATAGATGTGGTCAGAAGGGTTGAGAATGTTATGTGGATGATACAAAGTATAGATTCTAATGCTAGTTATGATAGCAGTAATTAATAATACACTTTTATTGTGATCTTTTTCCCCGTTGTCATTAACTTTATTTTATTGTAATTAACATTTACTTATCCTGCCTATTTTTACCTCCTAAAATGAGATTTGCATTGCCAGATTTCACCAGATATAAGCATCAAAGAGAGTCCTCACCATTTTCTCCGCATCTGTCTGTCTGAAAAATGACATTTTAGTCATTTTTTAATGGTTACAATATAAAGTTGAGTTGAGTTTAACTCACTCTCTTATACCTGTAGAGAATTTCAGTCTCTGCATTTTAATAATAATAGACACAGCACCTAGCATTAGCATTAGCACATTAGGATACTCTATGTTGCCTTTGAAAAATGTGTCTAATACTTACTTGGGGTTAACGAATTGGGTTGAAATCTGTGATTAAATTTACTTCTCCCATTGGAATAAATGGGAGAGGGGTTGTATTAGATTTGTCCCTTTTGCTTTGGAAGTTAACAGTGGCACAACCCGCAGCTATCTGAGTGTCAGCCATGATTAGAGTTGTTGGAATTCTCTAGCTGCAAAGGAAAGGAGCTGAGTGCCTCCAGTGGCACCTCCTTTAGCATGGGAAGCACCATCCATTACACAAGTAAAGGGGAGAATGACATCCCATAATTCACCGCAGTGGCTAAAATCAGCCCAAACTGTTTACAAGAACAATCATGACAGACAATATGTGCATTTTCCATTTCATGAGACAAACTGCTAATATGCAGATGTTAATGTTGCAGCAGAACCTGTGTTTAATTTGAATTAGTTATGCCTTGTTCATTTTATGAAGCAAACACAGATGCCTTAAAAAAACTGTAAGGGGGAACTGTAAGCTGTCCTGTAGAGGACTCAGGTAGAGAATAAGTATATTACAATTGTCATTAGAAATCCAGGCAGATGTATTTAATCCAGCTTTTACAGAATGATCACAGACATTTGTAAATTTGAGATCTAATTTGTAGCTTTATGCTTATCTTGTGTACATATCCTGTATCTGGTCTTCAGTAGTCATGAGGGTGAGTGTCTGCTAGCCTATATCCTTTTGAGACTCAGCAATGCATTTTTGTCCTTAGTAGGGGATAAGAGTTTCACAGCTTTACTTAAAAACAAACAAAAAAAAAAAACACTGTCCACTGCAAAAGATATTCCATAATGAAATGTAAAAATGTATCTGAAAAAAATGTTGCATAACCCTGTTTCCAATCAAGACAATCATTTAATATTAAAAAAAAAAAAAAAAAAAATCCAAAAATTTTACTTTTCTGGGTCTAAGGAGGATATTCCTTTATGTATTTGTGGTACAACCATAGAAATATATTTTTTGTGTCTTGCATTATGTTGTCCTTGTTTATAGCCCACATTAAATAAGACAGGAATACAAAGCATGAAATATACAAGATATTTTTGTAGTCCATCCTCAGGATATTGTAGTTTCACCATATTGTATGGAGTAAGACCTGCTGGATTCAAAACTGTAGTGTCCTTCTGAATTCTCATTTCCATCTTTCCTTGACTTTATGGCCTTGTCGTTTGAGGTCAAGGAAAATTGGTTTGGAAAATAGATAAGAGATCCGTTTTTTGACTTAGGAATGAAACCAACACCTGCCAGTAGTGTCTTGAAGGGGCAGTGACAGTGGAGAAACATGTGACACTGAAACATGTCATCTGTCTTCAACAAACCATCTTGTAAATAACCATTGTTGGTTTGGTTACTGTTTTTAACATGAAACAGTAATCTTTTAATATTTTCATCTATAGCTATAATTGTTCCTTGTGATTGTAATTGTGTTATATCTTTCATGTTTTTTACTCTCTTCATTTGCTTATTGTTTTTTGTTTTTATTCTGTATTTTGTTTGTATAGCAGTATGGCCTGCTTATGCCACATTTAGATGTGCTCTCTAAAAACGCTCTAATATTTAAACCAAACCACAGTATTTTCTCTACCCTAACCAACACATTTTACATGATTAAACCAAACAATATGGATAAATCAGGATGTGATCTCTGCCCTTTGGTGTCAGTGTTCTATAATTTGATTATCCTGTTAATCACATCATGTGAAGCAAACAGAGGGTACCTTCTTGCAGAATATTTATTTTAAGGTCCTCTTACAACTCTTAAACAAACTTCAACAATGAGCTACAATTGAGTTGCCTCAAACCCTCTATTAAGCATTTAGGCATTTAACAAACTTCTATTATTGGGTTGCTATTAAAGCCAATGTGCATGCAAGAGAAGTTGTGGCCCAGTAAAGAAGTAAAAGAAGTAATACAAGAAATCTAAATGAACCATGTTTCCATTTTCCTACATGAAGACGATGACCTAAAAACATTTGTGCCACATTTGGCCAGGCCATGCTCATTAAACACTGAACTACCCCAGAGAATAGATCTTTTAGTTTGAGTACTACAGTCCAAACTCTCTTTTACTGACCTACTTTCAAGGTGGTGCAAGGATGATATATGGAACAGGCCTTCTTGGACAACAGGGCTAACAGAGTTGTGGGGGTTGTGTGTGTGTAGGGGGGTGCCATTGCATACCTCTGGGAATGTATAAGGAGTAGCCTTTCACCTTTTGGGCTCTGTGCTGCCTTTGTCTTTGCAGAGTCGGGTGTAAATCACAGACCGGGTGCTCAGAACAAGAATCAACAGCCATCATAGCCTCTAAACAAAAAAGAGATATGGATACCGAAAGTGGAAAGATTTGGTTCAGTGGCCTAATAGGGAAATTCATTATTAAAGTGAAACCTAATCCAAAATACTGTTGTGTGTGAATGCAGAGGGAGGATTTACACTGAATCAACATCATGTTGAAATTAAGCCTGGCAGACAACCAGGAGACAAAGTAAAGAAGAGACAAAGATAAAGAAGGAGAAAGAATAAAATCCTCCAATCCCATTCTCACGCTTAGGTTTAATCAGCTCTGCCTTAACAAAACATAGACAGGAGGGAAAAATGTGGAAGAGCGCCTTCCGGCACCATCGTCTGTTCTGTCAAACATAAGTGCACAGTAAAGGGTGTTCTCTTATGGTCTTGACCTTTAACCTTTTTCACCAATATGTCACAAGCAACTGACATCCTTTTCCTTTAATTGTCAATAGAACAGAAGACAGTGGTAGCTTTTAAACTTGCACAGACTCACTCATGTTGACTGATCCCGCCTTTAGGGCAGTGGTGGGCCGTCAGCGCCAGCAAGGCCTTTTCTGCTGGCGTAAACATCATCAGAAACACTGACCTACATTTACAACCTAAATTCTAATATTTATTCCATGAAATTGTATTAAATTATTCCCAATAGACAATTCTCTTCATTTCTTAGCATTTCTCTTGGCTGCACTGCTTCCAGTACATGTATGTAAGATATTTTGTCCAATCAGATTTTTTGTCATGTTATTAGATAAATATTTATTCTGAACTGTTCCAGATGATGTACATGGCACAGTTGTGGTTATAGTGTAGCAGTTTGGAGTTGTCTTAGCTGGGTTTCTTGCTTTAGTAATAATGGTATTCACACCAAATGTCTCTCTCTCTGTAATGCCTTGTTATTTTATGTGTTTTTGTATAGTATTGATGGTTTCTATAACTGTGACGTCATAGTGGTGACAAGTAAGTTCCCACTGAAGGCCTAGGTACCAAATGCACGGCCCACCACTGCTTCGTTACGAAAAAAAACAAAAAACAACAACACAGCGTCTCGATTTGTTTCAGTTTGTCTGGTTTCATCAGTCAGTGTTATTGTATCTTAGTCGCATTTTTATATGGGTTACACTTCAGATTATATATTCTATCTATATGGTTCTGCACTATTGCACCACCACCTTAAACTGTGTTACTGCTGTTCATTATGCAATACTGTACATACTTGACCTTATTTTTATTTTATTTTTAAGGATTTTATGGTAGTTTTTATTCTGTTCTACTGTATGTTAGCTCATCTATTTTTCTTTTTTTTTTTTGTATTTATTATTACTCTAATTTTATATATGCTGCATACACCGATACCTGGCGAATTGTTTTTGTTCAGTCATGTCACATGGTGTGAATGACACAATAAAGCTGAGTCTGAGTGTGAGTCTGAGTTTGAGTAGATTCTCTGCAGCACTTAATTTGCCTAATGTTTCACCCCTCATTTAACATGCAAATGCTAGAAGCAGATTTTGCTTACAGAATACATTTCCTGCTTGTTACAACAAACAATAAAACCTCACACAACTTCCATTTTTAAGTTCTTGACCCTGAAAACACAAGCCCAGGATTTGGATTTATTTCAGAGTTACAGTATATGGGATATATGAGTGGATACAGTGTCAATACTTTATCAGACTGAGAATGAACAAGTCTCATATGAAAAAGGAACTGAAAATTACTTTCAACATCAAATCCGAAGTTACTCTGTTTGAAAAATAAGATCAGGAATATGTGAGGGGAATTATTGTGTAAAGAAAATCTGAAACCTGGATCCAGATCCACCCATCTTTGAGGAGGACTGAGATCTGGTAGAAACCAACCTTTTTTCATTGCAGTAAATGTTTTAGATTTTGAGTTAAAGGATACATTTATTTATTTGTTTGTTTGTTTGTTTGTTTGTTTGTTTGTTTGTTTGTTTGTTTATTTATTTATTTATTTATTTATTTATTTATGCCTGTCACTACTGGATCAATTGCCTGTTTGGACAAACTGCCCCAAAAAGTTGCCAGAATATTTATTTATTTATTTTTGATCTGTCTATTGCTTGGGATTAGCCTGAATTTTCATTAGACTGATGAGCTGCATTCTTTGTTTTGTGTTTCTTTTATTGCTTTCATGGACTCTCTTTACTGTGTCCTCATCATCTTTTGTCCACAGAAATAAATCTTGAAAAAAACATCAATGTGAAGCACAGTTTTTGTTCTGTTGGACCAGTGTGGTTAGATTTTTATTTGGGGATTTTGTGGCTTTAAACTGCCACTGATTATTTATTATTATGTACACTGTACGACCAAAAACAGTCCCCACCTGGAGTTAACTTTGCTGAAATTGGACAATTACTGCAGTGATTAATGTTTCAGCTGCAACATGTCCTTTAACCCTACCTTACGCAGTGTGTAAACTCTCGAACAACTCCAAATTGATAGAGAGCCTGAAGATTAGACTGTGTTTCAATGGAAAAAGGTCACATGCTTTAATGCAGGGGTGTCAAACTCCGGTCCTCGAGGGCCGGTATCCTGCATGTTTTAGGTAAGATAAGATAAGATAAGTATTTCCCTCTTCCATCACACCTGGAAGCTATTACATCATTATCAGGCTTCTGTAGATCATGACGATGAGCTGATCATTAAGTGAACCAGGTGTGCTGGAAGAGGGAAATATCTAAAACATGCAGGATACCGGCCCTCAAGGACCGGAGTTTGACACCTCTGCTTTAATGAGTCCAGACTGACCCTGTTCCAGAGTGATGAGCACATAAGGGTGAGAAGAGATAATGTGCATAAATATACACACCATTTTTATTTGCCGTGTTATCTATACGCATTATAAGCTTTCCGCATGTATGTTCACACAGTTATTAGTCCCCTGTCCAACCTGAATTGATGTGTCAAATACCACTTACTGAGGGTTAGGGGTTAGGGTTATGTGAACCGGAGATCTTAAAATTGCCATTTGATTACATAAACTGACATGTGACCAAATGGTGTTGAATAACATGCAAAAGGTCAAAAATGCATAGGTATAGCACACCAAATGCCATAGAACTGGCGTGACATACAACGCCATGTATTGAGATCAGTTTGGAAGAGAGGTGGATAAAGTGATTACCCATTATGCCTAATGCCTACAGTACAAGCCTCTGGGATGTTATGATATGGCTGCTTCAATAGATTTAGCAACATTATTTCTCTAAGAAAATGTCAGAAATAAATGTTGACATTGCACAAATGAAATAGAGTATTGGACTTTTTTTTTTTTTTTTTAACCAAGTTGTGTACATTCACCTTAAAATGTGTACTCTGCAGGTCATACACACACAATATAGTGAGCTGATGGTGTAATCTAACACCCTGTCAACATCAGAGCATGTAATCGCTGCTCTTCAACCACAGCCATCACTGTCAGAGCAGTGGATTGAGAGCGATGATGGTTATCAGCCATTACAAATACTCAGGTAGAGACACACACTCTGTACCCTTCAGCAACTTGTCCCGACAGGTGTAGCTCCTTTATATCGGTATGTATTACATGCTGACACTGTGCCATTACATAAGAGTTTTCAGATCAGGGCCAGGCATTCTTAGAAGCTGATTCACAAGTGTAAAAACATTATAAAACGTGGAAATGAGTAGTCTGTTGAGCACAACTTGGAGCGAGTCAGGAGCCTTTAAATCAATTTAAGGCCTCAGCAGGACCGGGACAGGTGTGAGCAGCTTCCCAGGTGCACCTCCACAGGCCATGTAGTACCAGTAATCAGTAGTCAAGAGCAGTAATGACAGGGTGCTGTCAGAAAGCTACTGTACACACACATGCACAAAAACGTATGAGTCTGAGAGATACTGGCACGCACATAGTCCAACTTAGCTTCACTGTATCGCCACATACTTTTTGCTTTGTTAATCTTGTCGTGCATTCTCTTGGCATCTGGGTCTCCCTGTTGACCACTCAGACATTTTCCAATCTATCTAATGATAAGATGCTAAGATGTCAAAAAGGTTTGAGTCTGTAAATTCCACTTTCGAAAGCACAAGCACCACTCAGACATGTTCACACCTCTGCTTCACCTCTTTCAGCTCCCATCCCACAGGTCAGCACATACATAGTAAACTCAAACAGCAGCTATACAGTTATATAAGCAGCTTCCAACATGTCTGCAAACCTTCTGACCTTTGGCAATTGGCCTCAGATCAAAGGTGAACCAACACTTCAAAACAGACAAAAGAACACAAGCAAAACGTTTTTAAAGACATAGGAAATTAACACAGGAGGGTCAAAACACCGTATTCGAAATCTCTCTGACGGGACATTTTAGAGACAATTTGACAGATTAGTGTTGCTAAATGACCCACATTTTTACTTTTAAATTCATTTTTGCTTTAGTTGGACCATAAGGGATTATCCAAAACAAGGAGCTACTTTATATTAAAATAAATATTGGAATGGCATTCAATTAAAGTTCGTTCCCTGACAGGACATTACTGTGTTTTGACCCAGGAGCATTTTTTTTAAGATATCACCCATCCTAACTATCTGAGGATGATGTTTGCAGTCAGTCAAGGAGAACAGATATGTGAAAAAAGTTTAAATCATCAGCAGCCTAAAGCCAACCTTAGCCTTATTGACAGATGAAATGAACATTTGCCACCTGTGTGCTCTTATTTTGAGCTTCTGTTAATCTAAGGGGGGAGAACACCCCGTCTGTCACGAACTGCAGGTATGTGAGGGTATGCAGCTGTTGTCTTTCCCCCGCTTTCTCCCCATGGGGGTGACAAACATTGCTGGCACATTGCGTCCTCATTTTGGAAAAAGAATTAATTTAGGACATTCAAAAACCAACCCATACTTAGGGCCATCACCAAATAACTCACAACTAGTCGTGCATATTTTTAACCCTGGAATTTCCCTCGTGGCTACGTCAGAAGTGTAGTGAAGCGAAAAGTGAGCAGATCGGGTTTATGGTCTAGCCAGGATGTCATTATGAAACACCAGCGTCACCGCATGCTATTTATAACCCTGTCCCTACCCAATTAGACCACAGTTACAGCCAGCAGGTCAGACTACGTGTGTGTTTGTGTACATGTATGTGACCGTAAAGTCTCCTTGGTTTCATATTGAAGGGTAAGTGTCTCGCAGCTTGTCTCGGACACATCTCATGTATTACTGCTGATTACAGGCCCTGTCAGAACTTATTTGACCTAAATGTGGTGGGAATGTTTGCTGAGATGTTCCAAGATTATGGAGTTCTCAGAAAGACGCTGTATGAACAGAACGACCCTGCTAACTATAAACACACAACAGGTTTAATCATCTGGGCCTCCTGAGACCCTGAACAAACAGGACCCTTGACCAAGGACCTGAGCTGAGGAAATAATGAGATGACTATAGTCAACGTACTAAGTATGTGTGAACGAAGGGGCGAAGACCTCGGCCAGTGTAGAAGTATGCTTAAAGGTAATACCAGTGACGGCAGCTGGAAGTGGAGCCAAACATCTTTATTTCCCATAGATTTACACTGAACCTCTCTCTAAAACTCATTTTTCGGTCCCATCCATTCTATTTGGACCCTCTAGTACACAGGTGTCAAACATGCAGCCCGGGGGCCAAATCCAGTCCGCCTAAGGGTCCAATCCGGCCCCTGGGATGAATTTGTGAAATGCGACAATTACACTGAAGATATGAATAATCAAGGATGTTAAAATAATTTCAGGTCATTTCAGTCTAAAGTGGATCAGACCAGTAAAATACTATCATAATAAACTATAAATACTGAAAACTGTAAATTTGTCTCTTTGTTTTAGTGTGAAAAGAAGTAAAATTGCACAAAAATGTTTACATTTACAGACTAGCCTTTTACAAAAAATGTGAATATCTGAAATGTCTTAAGAGAAGTATGTGGAATTGTAATAATATTCTCCCTGTTATTAAATGTTTTGTGTATTTGTAGATCCACTGTGATCTGTAAGTTGTGATTCACATGTATAAATGATAAACTAAAGTGTAATATTGTTAACATTGCACTTATTTTACTAATGAATTTACAGGTTGTTCATATTTGTTCATCCTATGTTCAAGTACAATTCGTAGATGTAAACATTTTCATTACGGAATTTACTTTTTTCACTCAAAAGTTCTTATCCTATTGTTTATATTGCTACCGGCATTGTACTCGTGATGCCATTGTACAATAACATGACGCCCTCCTGTGGTACAACAGTGGCATTGCACCCAAACGCCCTCCCGTGCTGCAACATCGATCGGTCGGACACTGAACGGACAAGAAACGTGCATTATAGTAGGATTTTACTGGTCCTGCCCACTTTAAATCATATTAGGCTGAATGTGGACCCTGAACTAAAATGAGTTTGACACCCCTGCTCTAGTAAGTGATCTGTTGTTACATCTTTAAACGATTGCTCCATTAATCTAAGGTCAAATAGAAGTTTTAATGTCTGCTGTGTCAGACTTTGATTGACAGGTCTGTATGACAGCCTGCTTGCCTGCTGAGTTGGACTTTTTGAGTTTCTTTTTAATTCAATAAAGCCAATGTTTTCCTGACTAACAGCTCTACTGTAGAGGTAGTTAACAGGCTTTCCTAACCTAACACTGTATAATAACTTTGTTTTGCAATGTTTGATAAAATTTACCTGTAGATTGAATTGGTAAGTTAGTGTTTAGTCTTAGCTCACCCATGACCCCATGCACTCCCACATTTCTAACCCTTTTTTTCCAAATATGGTCACTTCCAGCTCCAAAAGAACAATATAGTGACAATCAAAACTTAAATTACTGAACTCAAAACAAAGAAACCAGCAGCTCTAATTATATACATCTATGGAGTGAACAGCATATACATATAGAGTTAGCACTTCTGCCTATGCAATACAAATGGGACAAATCAATCATATTTTAAAACTTTTTTTTTTTAATCACAGTTGACCATTTTGCTGTGTTTTGGAATATTTGACAGCTATACATTGATTTGAACATTTAAAAGGATTAGCCTTTTTAACGTTGGAAACAGTAGCCCATAATCACCTTTCTAATTTCTTACATATACAGTAGCTTTAAATCACATCATGTCTTACTCACCAGCGGAGTTTGTTAGTTCTCACACATGTTTAAGCATTTAACAGCATTTCTAAAATCATGGATATCAAACCCATCAGCAATCAAATTGATGAGCCCTTTTGAAGGTGGAAAAAGTATGGCTTTACTCAGGGGCCGCTTTCTACATGCTTTAAACCACATCATGTAGTCTTACTGCTTCTTTGTTGAAATCACTCAGCCACAGAAACTCTGGCCATTTATGTGTTCATTTCATTTTGAAAGTCAGCCATAAGTATTGTCTGGGCCCATGTCCTGTCCTCTATGTCCCCTCCATGTCCACAGTGCCACAGCCAACACTCACACCAGATTGGCATGATGTTACATAACCTCCTTATTTTTTGGCTGCCATCATCACTGCAGAACTCACTAAAGAAGAAAAAGCTTTTGTCTCTGAACAAAGCCAAAACACCACATCTGTCAGCAACACTCATTTGTTTGGAATTCCTCTTTTTTAATCCTTTTACATCGATACCAAGCACAACCCGGGCAGGATTAATGACCTACAGCACAGGGAAGAAAAGTCAGTTGCCAGGCAATTGTGTTTGTATAGACTGTGGGTTCCGCTTAAGGGAAGCGATGGGTGGCAAGAGGAGGGGGAGTGAGGTGAGAGGATGTGGGGAGGACAGTAGTGGCTTGGCACAAGCTTCTGTGGGAGAACGTCGGCTCTTGTTGGTTGGCGAATAGAGAACATCCTGCTATACTCCCGTGCATTGAGGGGTTTTTATAGAGTGAGAGTGAAATAGGGAGAGAGGGATGATTATGACTCCTGAAATAGCATAATTAGAGAGAAATGCCTGGCTGTCTCCATGCCTGTGTGTTTAGGAGTGTTGTATTTCTCTTCCTCGAGGGGATAAACAGTATAGCATCCCAGGTACATTATGCTATATTGGATTACGTTTACTTTTTTAGAGCGAGACAGCCAGTTCAAATATCCATTGAACATAATATCAGGTTGCTTTTACATAATATTAAGTGTAAAAGCATTCTTCTAACAAGCTGGTGGTGTGGAGAATTTGACCACTGACAAAATAGCAGTGTATTTCTGTGTGCTTGTTGTCTATGATTACAGGATTTGTAAATATGTTAATAGTTAAAAACAAATGTGGAAAGACTGATACAATTCATAGGGAATATATCAAGTTTATGGTTCAAATAACAAGTTAAAAAGTGTGTATACTGCATATACATTGTGTAAATCACAGGAGTCAAACATGCGGCCCGGGGGCCAAATCCGGCTCGCCAAAGGGTCCAATCCGGCCCACAGTATGAATTTGTGACATGTAAAAATTACACTGAAGATATTAACAATCAATGGTGTCAAAATCATTTTAATTCAGGTTTCACATACAGACACATAGAGTCCAATTAGATTTCAAGTGGGTCAGAACCAGTAAAATATTGTCATTATAACCTATAAATAATGACAACCCCAAATGTTCTGTTTTTTTTTTTTTTTGTAAAAAAGTAAAATTACATGAAAATGTTTACATTACCAAACTATACTTTTACAAAAAATATGAATAACCTGAACAAATATGAACAAACGGAAATGTCTTAAGAAAAGTAGATGCAATTTTACCAACATTCTGCCTGTTACTAAATGTTTTGTGCGATCGTAATGCACATGTGTAAATGATAAACTGATAAACCGAGGCAGAATATTGCTAAAATTGCACTTGTTTTTCTTAAGACAATTCAAGTTGTTTATGTTATTCAGATTTTTAAGGTAACGTTGTAGATGTAAACCAGATCATAAGATAATTTTCCTTTTTTCACTGTTATTATTTTACTGGTCCGGCCCGGAACTAAAATGAGTTTGACACCCCTGGTGTAAATAATCAAGTCAAAAAAGTACTCAATATTTGTTTGTAATATGATTGCGTTTCTGTAACAGTGCTTAATATCTATATTGTACTTTTGCCATGTCAGAAATAATACTGAAAGATAATACTAAGTAAAGGCAGACTACTACAGAATAAACACTGCAGCCATTTTCTGCCTCTTTATTTTTACCCAGTTGGGTTAATACTCTAGTAACACATACAGGTACCTCAGTATAAATGATAATGTGTCATTGGGAATCACTATCAGAGTTTGGCTTTCAGTGATTTTGCAGGGAACTATATAAGATACAAAAGAGGAACGTGGTGCAAATGAAAAAATGCACTGCAAGAAACAAAAAAATGCATAATCATCAAATGCTCTGCAAATAGAGAAACGATGCAAACCAAGAAAACATCTGCAAAGGAAAAATGCTGCAAAACCGTCACTACAACGGAAGTGTTCCAAACCTGCAGCCAGCCAGCATTTATAGACAACAGATGAGTGTCAAATATAATCAAATAAAAGTCACTTTACCGCGCTACACCGTAACTTCAATTTGTTCCCACTGTAGTTTGAAACACTGTCAGTCAGCTGTTCTCTATCTCTCTCTCCATCCTGTGTGTCTCTGCATTGAGCTGTTCTGCTGACGGCGCCCCCTACAGGTTTGGAACACTTCCGTTGTAGTGACTGGATATGCAGCGTTTTTCATTTGCAGATGTTTTCTTGGTTTGAATCGTTTTCTGTTTTCCATCGTTTCTCTGTTTGCAGAGCATTTGATGATTCTGCATGTGTTTTTGTGTTGTGCATTTTTTCACTTGCACCACGTTCCTCTTTTCGAACCTCGTTTAGACTTGTGTTTGAGTTTGTGAATTTGCATCATTTCTGTACTTGTAGCTGTTTTCTCTGTGACGCATTGGGCCGTTACAATGTGTTTGGCCCTTGTCGGCCACCGTACAGCAGAGCCTTCAGTCACTCTGCTCCCCAGGTCTGGAACTCTCTGCCAAATCCATCTGAAGTAGTGACTCTCTCTCCATCTTCAAGTCCAGACTCCAGACTCACCTGTTCAGGATTGCCTGTCTACCATAATAATTCCCTAACATCTTACCCATACCACACTATTTGCACTTGTTTTTCCTTTGTATGTAATTTATAACCCTTAGTACTTTATTTATTGTCTTTTATCCTATGCTCCACAGTGTCCTTGGGTTTCATGAAAGGCACTTTCAAATAAAATGTCTTATTATTATTATTTACATATTTCTGGGAACATTTTTCCCACAACTGATAAGAAATTATATTAGTGTTTAATGAAATCAATCCACTATCTGACAAAGTTGCGTAATCATCCACATCTTAACTATAGCCTGTTGATGCGATAGCAGTTAAACATACATTAAGGCCCCGCTCAGGAAATAGGAAGTGATCACTTAGTGCTGCTGTGAATGGCAAATTGATTTTCTCTCCGGAACAAAAGCATAATCATACTGTTTCTAAATTCAGGGCACTCCTATTTCTGTTAACAAGGAGCAGATTAAATGTTCACATATGTGGGTAGACACACGTTCGCACACAAGTGAAATGCTGTGAGCTGACTGCGTACATGCGTGTGTATGTTCGCACCTAAACACACACACTCACCACCATCCTCCCTCATCAGCTTGACTTGATTAGCTGTTGCTTTGTGTGTAACCGCTTTGCTGATGAAAGACAAGGAGCTGGATCTGTCACTGCCGCATGGGCATTACAAGCACGACAGTTTACACAACAATGGAGCACTAAGTTTGGCCTTCATTAGAGGGATTAGAAGCCTAATCTAAAACACTGTTCTAGTCTCTTATCCCAAACCCTAAACATGCTCTCTAGGGGGGCCCTTCCCTCCTACACCAACCATAACATCTCAGACTTCAAACACTCCATCTGTAACCCCAACCTCTGGGTGCTATCCCCTCTCTCATCGACCCCTATCATAGAGTGAGGGGTTGCTGAGGTTGATGGACCCCATGTGATGGCGCAGCTGTGGAATGATTTATTGCTGGGTTAATTGTTGGGTGATAGGGAATTGTACCCAAAGGCTTCTAGCACTGGTCTGATTACTGGTTCACCTGCTATCAGATCATAACATACAGTTCATTAGTTCCTTAATGGGGCTCATACCTCCCCCTCTCCCCTACCTCTGGACAACCAAGGGCCAAGGAGGAAAAGTTTAGAGTCCAGGGAATAGACATGTGCTGCACTATTGCAGCAATTAAGGGTCATTCGCTTCTAGAACTTCCTGTTCTTAGAGGCCCACGCCAACCAGCTGCACACTGCCTGTCCACCATGAAGCTCTGCAGTTGGTATTGAACAGCCGTTTGATCAGTATCACCCTGTCCAGTCTGTTGGATGTGGGCTTTAAAAGGTTCAGTTCACCAGTGTTTTCAGGAAATAAACAGTACATTTTTTGGTTTTTGTAGGTGTATTATGCAAAAGTTACGAGAGGCATGTCTGTCAGGACAGGAGTGACATTTTGCTTTTCTTTTTAAAAGGAATTATGCATTTTAAAACATTTCCCTGTGGTCTACATAAACTGTAAATGCTCTGCTTGGGTCTGAATTCTTCATTAATTCAACCCCACAGGTCCATCTTCAACCCTATTTCTGAGTAATGACAAGAGAAAGGTCGTTTTGAGCACTGGCCCTTTAAATGCAAAGGAGCCACTTCACACCCCACCCCCTCCAGGTTGTTGGCTGTGCTGCTCTGTCCCATTCAGTCACTTGTGTTTGTTAATACAACCAACAACTGAACATTTTAGGTAATTCGTTTGAAATTTGGACATATTTTCAGTATGGACTACAACCACTGCTGCTGACAAACAGTTATGTCGTACTCAGAGAATTGTTCATCGGAAGTCTTGACCTTATATGTGCAAATGTCATGACATAACTAGTTACAGACTTAACAAATTAAGCAGGAATTAAAACGGCTTGTAGAAATCTACTCGATTTTTGCCAAAATGAATATAAAGATAGCTTTGCAGCACCTGGAGGGTTCAAATTCAAACTTTTTGAACTATTAGGGTCCAAATACACAAATAAATTTACCAAAGACTAATAAAAGTGGGTTTAGCAAAATATGACCCCTTTAATGCAAGTGCTATGGACGAAATGCTTTGCTGCATCAAAACACATATGAGTAGTGGCTCTCCTATACGAAGTTGTATGCCTGTACTATAGTCGACACATGCCATGGGCTGCTTCATTGCAGTCAACATGAACACAATCTAAAAGTTCTCCTTGGCTTTAGAGGTGTATTTTACAATGCTTGGAGTTTTGGAATTAGGTAGAACACCACCTTTAGCTTTATTTATATCACACAATGCTTATGCAATGTCACAATAAATGTCATAATGTTTATTTCCATCCATAGTCACATCCCAAATATTCTCTATGGGGTTCAGGTCTGGACTGGACTGTGTGAAAATGATGTCTCATACTACCTGAACCACTCTTTCAGAAGCGCAATAAGCAGGATGATTTGTGGTATTGGCTAATCTTTATGTTCTCTATCAAACTGATGATTGTTTAAGAAATGAGAAGCTACTCACTGCATCGTGGTCAAACCTGTTTGTGCAGTCACTGAGAGGTTAAAAAAAAACAACTTAATACCAGCATGAATACAAAGGCAAACAAATGAGCAAATGGCACTTAGAATGAATAACAACATATTTCATCGTTTTGGTTTCATGTTTTAGGCCTAAAGTAATGCTTGCATTTTCCAGCTATAAAAATAATATCTAGCCTTCTGTATATACCAAGGATGTCTCTTTAGACATCAACAGTTGTTGATCCCTGTATTGAGATGGCAATCTCAACAAAGCACAGTTTTGTAAATTTTTGGAATGAGTGTACCTCACATTCGGGTTATGGTTCAAACCACTGTGACAAAGTTGACAAAGAAGTTGCATCTCATGGTAGCTGGCTCCTCTGACAACTATAGACAAGTCCTTTCAAAGTCAAAAAAACAGAGCCTGGGCTTTGGGGATTAAACGACATTGTTGGTTTCTTCAGCTTGAATGGATGAGACATAAGAAGTAGGACACATTTTGAGGGAATTTGTGTAACCCACATTGAGAGAGGGGATGTGACAGGCAGAGGAGCAATGAAGGGTACAGAATGAGAACTGGTGTAATCAGTCTTGCTACATAAACCTAATGGTCTACAATTTTCCGTTTCCTGATATTACAAATAGCAATTTAATGACAACACAATTCATTACCTTATAAAAATAACACCTCTTATAATCATTGTAAAACAATGAAAACAAATAGTGAAGCATTTGCCTTGAAAACTGAAAAAGAAAAAAAATACTAGACTTCTTTCTTTTTTAATACATGAAAACCTGAACCAGACCATGGATTTTAAGAGCATTAGCTTGACATGGTGGTGCTTGCACACGCCTTGGAAAATCAGATGCCACATTTTTAATAGTGTGATTGGATTGGTTTTGGCGTGGCTCTCCTAATGCCACCCTGGAATCAATATGTTTTATTATTTCCCATAATGTAGGTACTGGAGGAAGTGTATAGCCAAAGGAATTCAAGTATGTGCTGTGAAGTAATCACCCAACTAAGTTCTTGTTAGCTTTGAGTCCAGTTGACACTCACTGGGCTTTGGCCCAAGCTAAAAATATGTCTTCTTTTCTTTCATGTCTCCTCCCTTTCATTCTGCATGTGAGAGCTTTACTGGGTGCTGCTGGTCCGTATCCTGAGTGAGGCCTAATGCTCCCCTCCTCTAAAGTAGCAGGACGCCAAACATCCACTGATTTACAGCTTGGAGCACACGCTATGCCTTTACTCCTATGGACTATAAAAGGAAAATGAGAGCGAAATGTCCAGATCCCGCTTGCTATATTAACCTACATTCTTTCCAACAAAGTAGAGGGGCTGCATGATCTGACTATAACCACATGCAGAAAAAGAGGCAAACCTGCCAGACCCCATCTGAGGGCTCACGTGAAGGGCAGATGGAGTCAGAGGAATGGGATAGTGGCCTGATAAAATCAGCTGCCTGGCTGCTCCTGCAGACTGTATATAGGGCAGAGAATAACATGCCTTTTCTCCTACACGACACTGTCTACTCAACCTTGTCTGGCCTCAAATCATATTAAATATTTCCTCCGGTATTTCAGGCAGGAACACCTGGGGACCTGAGTGACCAGAGGTTACAGGGGAAAAATGCCAAGAGGATTCCTATTTAGGACGAAAAGTGCAAAATCTGAGTTGAAGTGAAGGCAATTAAAAGATAAAATATTACAGAGGAGAAAGAGAAAGTTGACAGGATTTTGTGATGGCCACATCGCCTGATGGCATGCCTTTGTTGAAGATGCTGACAAGAACCCTCGACTGCCTTTACCCCACCCTTTCAGGATTAGCTTTTCTATGATTTAGCGGTGTTTCTCACTGGCCTCTGGAATGCGACAGATGACGGATCTATTTTCCTACATTGTTTCACCTGCTCTAAATGGAACCACATGCTGCACAGGACCGCCTCTCCTTTGTCTGTAATTGAAAGCACATGCACTGTGAAGCCAAGAGCAAAGCGGAGCCGCCGCAACTAACGCGCCCTGCCCCCTCCTCACCATCACCATCACCACCATCACCATCACTACCACCCTTTCCCATCTCAGATCTGAGGGTGCTTCAATTTACCCTAGGTCAAGCAAGAGGCCACAATGCAGAGCTGAAGAGTATTTA
Source organism: Sphaeramia orbicularis (assembly GCF_902148855.1). Taxonomy (NCBI): domain Eukaryota; kingdom Metazoa; phylum Chordata; class Actinopteri; order Kurtiformes; family Apogonidae; genus Sphaeramia; species Sphaeramia orbicularis. Next base: position 47,113,970 of record NC_043962.1, on the reverse strand, counting down.
TTGAACTAACTGACCTGGCGTTACATGTCAAATTCAGTTCAATGGCACGACTGTATCATGTGTCCTTCCAGTCTTTCAAGTACACTGACTTAAATGTGAGTGACAGTTGGGAGTCTTCGGGGGAAGGAGGCCTTGACATTGAGTCTGACATGCTTTGAGAACACAGGCGGTACTGTATTGTTCATTTGTTATGGTCGGTGATGTCCAGACAGAGGAGGCCATGGACACAGGGCAGAAAGAACTTAAAATTCTTACATCATTTCTTTATACCCGAGCAAGATTGCATAAGGGAAGAATGTAGGACATGCGTTAACCTCACTGATCATGTTAATTTAAGCTGTCTGTCTGTTATATAGAGAAGGAATCCTCAGGTGATATACAGAACGTTTCATGCCTGACATAATGCAAGGTTTACAGCTCCAAGGCACATTGGTATGTCTGCAAAATGATATGGTGAATTTAATCATCAGTAAGGTAGGGAAGCCTTGTCTACCTTCTCCTGTCCAAGTCAACGTGGAACATTAAATTAGAGCACAAGGCATGCAAGCAGATTTCAGACACCAATTAAGGAAGATGAAGTTTAAATCTGCAAATATCTGTGTAAATTCCTTTGGCAGCAAAGCTAAGTTTTTTTTGTTTTTTTTTTAACATGAGAATAAAAGCCAGATAAGTCATTACTGAGAATTTTTGACTTGCAAAATGTTTTTTTTTTTTTTTTTCAGGTTTCAGCCTCATTATAGTGAAACCCATAAAGCAGTGCCCTTGATTGAGCCTGACACCGGCTATAAATGCATCAGGGTGTAGCTCACATGGGCCTCTCAGTGGCATGATTGCCATGGAAAAACTGGCAAGGTTTTTTCCTTTTTTCCCGACAAAGCAGTGATTAGCACCCTGTTAGAGTTATTGGGCTATAGATTAGCAACTCATGGGGCCAATTATTAGTGCAACCCTCTGGCTTTACCCTTTACAAGTCAATTGGAGAAGGCTGTAAGAGCAGCCGGCTGGCTTTTCCCAGTATATCACCAGTAAGACCAGTAAGACCTAGAGGCATTCGCACAGGACTTGAGGGCATGAGAAGGACATGCGTCTCACTTTTCATAGATAAGAAAGAAAAAGTGTGGACTGCCAAATGTTTAGATTTGGCATTTTGCATCTTTCTTTTTGACACTTGTGTTGAAGCTTGGGCTGTGCTGCACTGCCATCTGCTGGTGACAAGAAGTATTACAGCTTCAACTTCAAGAGACCGGTGACTTCTTGTACTGTGCAGGCCGTGTTATGTTATATACAACAGGTTGTTTGTTATCACATGACATTCTGGTGATGTGCAAAATTCAGAGGGCGGGCATGAACTTTCTTGCATTTTCACCCGCTTGAACAACTGCTATTTGATAAAAGCTCTCTGCAGTTTCTTAAACTGTTTGACTAGAGCAGAGGCGTCAAACTTACAGTCCATGAACAAAAAACAGCCTTCCAAATGTTTCAATTTGGCCCAGAGGATGAATTTGCAGAGTTAAAAAAATTCAAAGACGCTGATAGTTAAGTGTCATTGAGTCTTGACAAACTGCCTCTGTACACTGTAAAGCCAAATTAGTTGAGTTTACTAGAAATTCATATGGAATCCCATCTCCTTAAACCAGTTTAGTTTTACATATGGTAAATCTGAACAGGTTAAGTTGAATTGCCTTGACTAAAAATCATTAGTTCTCTCTTAAGCCTAATGTACATCAACATATTATTTATCACTACTTAAATTATTGAAATATAAATAATGTCGTTTCTTCAAACATAATAATACTATTTTGTTATTGTAATAAACAGCTTATACAAAATTGTATTGAAGGGAGGAGATTAAACACACAATGTTCCAAATATTTTTTTCCTCCCAAAACAGTGCAAACTCTGTCAATCAAAAGACAAATAAAATCCATTCCTTAAAATTGCAATTTAAGCCACTTTTTCATTTTACCTGAGAAGAAAAATGAACACGTTTTCAAAATATTTGCTATATCCTGAAAGTTGGACACATATAGACATATAACATTAGAGCAAGTCTATTTTGGGTTTAAATAACATTATTATGTAGTCTTGAGCATACCCTGATGCATCAAATCCTAAATCTGTGTAACCCAGCAGAACTACAGAACAGAGACTTGTACTGGTATGAGCTGAAGAGCAGTCACAGGTGCCCGCATGTGCAGTTGATTTTTAATATGCACTACTCAGTCTATTGACTTGACTTTGTTAAGACCTTAACATTAAATATTAACATACATACAGAATGTATCGTGAATACACATTTTGTTATTGTACTCTATGGAAGCCCTCTTAAAATAAAGATATTGGCATCTAAATAGTTGTACATTTGCAACAGGCACAGTAGAAATTCTTTGTACGGCAGCACCTTACATAGGCCTCCTTTAAGAACACTGAACTACATAATGACCTACATTCACACCTTGACTTTGGCCACATGGGAAGCAACTGAAAAATATGAAGTCGTACCTATTCACAGTAGAGTTTTATTTCTTTACATTTCAAGCTGTTTTTTCTCTGTTTGTAACTTTGGTTTCATTTCACCTTTTTTAACTTTTTGGTTGAACTCTAATGTGAGCTTCATAGATGTGGAATAGTTTAGATGCAATGCATATGAAAGTCCCGACAGAAAGCAAACAGCTTGTGGCAGGTCGAGGCTGTCGATCACAATTTCTCTCTCAGCGATGACTTCCATGGATGGAGATGCAGGGAAGTTTAAGGGTGCAGCACCTTTGGGCTCATCCAGGAGGATCCCAACATGAATGTGAGATCAATCAGAGTCCTTAATAAACAGTATCAACATACAAAATCATTAATTTCTCATTAAATAGCCATCAGTATTAAGTAATATTTCACAATGCAGCCTGATCATGGGAGAGTCAGTGGCATTTGACAAACAGATCAACCAAAAAAGTTGGACAGAGGTGTTGCTAATAATGCTGTCTGTTAAAGGGAAAGGCATCCCTATATGAATATGTATGATTAAAACCTCACAAATAAAATGAGATGCAGTGAGTAAGAAAAGTCATCAGGGCCAGTTTATGCTATTGCCATGGGCCGAGACAGCTGAAACAGGAAAAAGCTGTATGTATATTATTACTGTCAGGTTCGTTTTAAAGTTTTTGTATACTGTACTGTACTCACATGGTTTACCACAATAGGCGTTGTTTGGACTTGACAACATCCAGGGATTAAAAAAAAAAAAAAAATGCCTCTTGGGGGGGGGGGGGGGGGGGGGGGGTTCTCCATAAGTGCCACGACAGTACGCACAGGCTGTACAAACGTACAGCTGCAGGCACCAATGATGAAGGGGACATAAATTTACTCAAATGCTTATTTAAAAAACAGAAAAAAAAAACAGAAAAAAAAAAAAGGACCAATGGCCCTGTAGCTTACCGGCCAAATTAAAAGCTTTGGGAAATGTATCCAGATGCCATTTATTATCACACAGTTATGTGTATCTATTATATCACAAAAATAGCCCATGTTTTGGTCATATTCCAATCAGATCTGTAAAAAAATTCAAATTCCAACTTGATATCATTGATACTTACTGATTTATTGTATCAATCCACTTCCTATCTCTTATAATTGGGGAAATTTTTCAAAGTTGCACCAAATCCAGAATCAGATCTGGATCCAAATAATTTCACTAACTTTTGTTGACATCATCATAAAGAAGCTGTATACCAAGTTTGAGGGTCAATCGGAATTGTAGTTTCAGAGAAGAAGATGATTTAAATTTTTGTAACGGATGACAGACGACGACGATGGACACTGCATGACGACAATAGCTTACGGCCTGTCGGCCGGTAAGCTAAAAAAACTAAAACAGTGTCCTCAGAGATCTGGGGTTACTGCCGAAACATTCAAGGCTTAAGCCCTGAATGCCCAGGTCTACCGATGCCCATGTTTACCACAGACAGTAGCCACTTTTACACAGAGATTCCGGAAAAAGCATGAGATGGTGATCCCACCTTTTTGCCACCACTGACCAATTTCCACAGCCAAGCCAACGGAGTAACAGAGGTGAGACAGGCTGGACTTTTACACAGCGGACTGTGTTCCGGAATCAAAGGGGCAGTGACACAGCTCAGCGTATAGTTCGGCGTCGGAAATACCCTGAGCATAGCGGTGTTGCTAACTTCTCCAGAGTTCACTGTTCCACAAATGTTAACATGGATAGAATCCTCTGCCCAAAGTGACAACAGCTTGCGGATCTCGGCGTCTCTCCAGTTTGACATCTTTCTGATCTTGTTGATATGTTTGTGTACTGTACATGGCCCGCACTCATTTTTAAAACCCCCTGGCGCAGGGTCACACATGCAATACGTCATCAAAACATCACACCTTAGTTGCAGAAAGAGAGGTGTTTCTTTTACATAGCGTTTCGGAATCATGATTCCACCTTTATCACAGCTGTGTTACTATCTCCAAAGACATTACAGAGCCGTGACAGAGGTGGGACCAAATAATCCCACCATTTTGTTTACACAGAAGTCGTTCCAGAATAAAGGTGAAATATTCCTGGAATAGAAGTGCTGTGTAAAAGGGGCTAGTAACAACAACATATTGTTGAAGATTCAAGATTATGTTATCATGATCCCCATAGATACCATATGAGAAAGTAAGGAGTAACTTACAAAGACTGATCTGTAGAAATCCGCTGGTTTGTGGTTAGCATTAGCTACAAACACATGCAAACATTTGTAAACACTGGACCGACAGATAACCTAAATGACCATTGACATTAGCGTTTGGCGAAGTCATTATCTGGATCGGTCTTATTGGTAAATCCGGTATCAACTGTAACACTCTCCAGCTGTCAGCAAGAAACAAGCAGATGTAAACACAGTTCTGCAGATAAGATATGGTACATTTTGAAAAGAGCCCCCTCTTCTCTGACAGAAACATAACGTTCAGTTATCTCTGCTGATCATCATCAGTACAATGCACAGTGTTTTGGAACTTAGTTGGGTTTAGAAGTGAGACACTGTTTTTACAAAATACAAAAGAATAAGTCATCACTAATAAACATCTCATGTTTGAACAAAAGTAAAGTAAAAAAAAAAAAAAAAAAAAGTAACGTATGAATGACTTAAGAGGAGTTTAGATTTTAACCCTTTCATGCACACTGGTCACTACAGTGGACAGCTGTTCAAAACTGTTCTCTTGTATATTGTATTTTGTTGTTTTAGTTCCATATCAGCCAACACAGTGGACGCTTATGCATCATCCCATACACTGCAATTCATACCATTACTGTAACTTTGCTGGTCTAGATAAACCTAATCTGCAGTAAGATGTCTGAGAGTAAAAAAAACTGCTAATTGTTATTAGACTGTAATTAACAGTTTTTTGTTTTTTTTTTCCCATATGATCTCCATGCAGGTATGTTAAAATGTGAGAAAACATCAGATTAGCAGCATTAAAAATGTTTTTATTTCTTAGTTTTCACACAGTATATCAGTAAATACATGTTTCTTTGGTTCTAAAACTAAATGCATGGTGTCCAGCTGAGTGGACATTTTTGTAACTCCATAAAAATAGGCTAACAAAAATCAATAGAATTATTATTTTTATGCCTAAAGAGGGATAAAAACACTCAGGAAAAAAACTGTGATTAAGGTTCTCATAATTCATGCATGAAAGGGTTAAATCTGATGCTACATAAAAACTAATAATGCACCAAAGTCACTATTTTGGCTTACGTATGACATGTCCAAGAGCAAGACTGATTTAAAAACAAATCAACAAAAAACATTTTGTATTGTAGGTGGCAATCCATTGCAGCTCTTTGACAAAATACCTCCAGAAAAGACAAAGCAATCAAGTCAGAAAATTGAAAATCTACTTCCTGATAGACTAGTCGAGATTGACAGGCTATCTGAGGCCCAACCATCACATTAGATTGGAAGCGTTGATGGGCTGATGTCCAAGCATTGGAAGAGAATTTTCCTGTCTCAGCCACAGCAGAAGAAGATGAAAATGAGTGGACCAGAGAGGACTGTGAACAACTTATCATGGTGCTCATCAGGCCCACATACACATACACCACCCAAAGGCAGACTTTGACCTTGTCCAGGGCATTGCCACCGACCTGGCGGACTGGCTGTAGAGACACATCTCCAACTACAAGGTTCCAATGACACCCAACCGGGCGGGATTTGTGGAAATCGCCTAGGCAGTGGGAAAAGACATGAGCTGATGTTACTGACGATGCCCGAGTTCCCACATGAACTTACCTGCTCCATTAAAAGTCCCTTCAGGAAAAGGAGCCTCTGTTCCAGGATCTGGAGGAGAATGCAGAGAATCAGAAAAATAAAACAAACAAAATAAATTTTAAAAAGTGTTCATATGCTCATATTTCATATAACCCTTGTTAGGGTTAGTGTTAGAAAACAAAATTTTAACTTAAAAAAAAGTTTACTAAAATGTAAATGTAATGTAAATAATGTAAATGTTTTATATATATATATATACATACATATATATATATATATATATATATATATATATATACACACACACACACACACACACACACACACACACACACACATACACACACACAGTACCTTTTTAAGTGTTATGATGGTCTGTCTCTCTTCTATCATTAATTACCTTTTCCTTACCATTTTTATAGTAACACAGTACTTTCTGCAGTACAATACTGTTCAAATAATGCTCACAACGGTATGGTACCCAAGTGTGTTCAAACACTACTTTTATGCAGACAGAGGGGTTTGGAAGGAATTCACAAATGTTGGGACACCTGTAGGAATTGGTAGCACCAACTTTCGAGGCTTGATCAACCTCCATTGCTGCAGAACTGCTGTAAGTTGTTAACCCATTTCTTGTTCACCTTTTTGTATAATTCTGAAATGTACATTATTTTTCAGTTTAGTTTAACCTTACCTTTTTTTTTTTTTTTTTACCTCTGGCAGTTCACCACTTACCTTTGTACCATTTCAAGCTGTTCATTGGACTTGAACTGTTTGAATTTCAATACAAAACTGGAAAAATTGGGGTGTTCTAAAACTTTTGACTGGTAGTATATATATATGAGATATCTTGTGTCATAGACATCGATTATAAACTTCCACAAAGCCAAGAGAGAATAAAACTTAAATGCTGATATTTTAAAAATCGTATGCGATATCAAAAAACTGTAAAATAGTAAGAGTTCAAAAAGTCCTGTGACTTAAAGTGTAAAATTTTAATGAAGTTTCAGCTGATTTCTAAGAATTACAAAAACATACCACTTCATAAAGGCACTTGTCGGTTTCCCTGAAATATTTCTATATGCCAAAATACCATGACCCATGTCTTTTGGTTTTGCTGTAATTGTTGGTATATGAAGTTATGATCATACATTGCTGTGCCAATCCCCGGGTTAGATGTGCCAAATATTTTTAAGGTGTCTTGCTTCATAAAATTGGCCTTGGGACGGGCAATAAATCACTGGCTGGCTGCTTCAGTGAGCTGCATAGTGGCCAATATTACAAAAACAGATTTTAAAAATGTATATTCACCTCATAAACTGACAAAAAAAGAAAGAAAGAAAGAAAAGAAGCAGGGAGTTTACTATAACACCTGATTTTTCGTGTGGTGATGAAATGGAAATGGAGAACCACCCACAGCACTAAAGTGTGGAACAGCCCTCCATCCCTTCTCAGTAATGATAAAACATAGTGAGTTTTAGAATAGCATGCTAAGAACAGTGTATTATTAAGTGAAAACATGTGAAACAAGATCAAAAAGTATGTAATGTACAGTACAGCATTTATATTATTTACCACCTAAATGCACCACTGAACGACATAGGAAATCATTCCTGCCTGTGGACATCAGACTGTTTAACACTCACCTTATAACCTCATAATTATAATTACACACAACTATATTTTTGCAAACTTATTTTGCATATTTCTTTAATTATCATATTGATAATATATTGTCTAGTACATATTGTACAAATTGCTGTTCTAATTTAGTGTCTTAATAGAGTGTTTTAATATATATGTGCGTTTGTGTGTGTGTGTGTGTGTGTGTGTGTGTGTGTGTGGTTGTATATATTTTTTTCTTTTTCTGTTGTATTGATAATGTCTTTTTACTACTGCTACACCCAATAATTTCCCCTGGGATTAATAAAGTATTCTGATTCTGATTATATGACAGAAAGGTACATTGCAGGAGCTACATAAAGATATGAATGTGATTCAAAGCTTATAAAGTAGTAACAATATTCAAATTTGCCTCTTGAAATGAGAGTTCATTCTTCATTAATATGGATAAGAGTAAATGCACTCTCTTTGAGGTGAAACAGAAACATCACCAGACAAGAGCAGATCAGGGGCAATGCCAGTGTTGACTAAAACTTTCAGCAGGAGAAGAAGAGCAGCTGCGATGGTGGGCCAGATGCACAGATGATGTGATTAAGGACGTGTTCTTGATCACGTAGCTCTCACAGCTCACACACACACCGATCTCTATCTGTTCCAAGTTTTAAAGAAACCATTGTTACAGAGGTTTGGTTCGTTTATTTAAAGTAAGATATCATATTGAAGGCTTGGTTTGCTCTAAGTGCGGTATCTCACGCTTCAACACATGATGATATAACAATTGTGGAGGTTATACAACACAGACAAAATGGTTTTGTTGAACTATTTTCATTGAAGAAGACCAGTTATTATGAAAGGAAATAAGAATGCCTCACTGGACGCCTGTAGAAACGGAAGGGTAGTGGTATGTGAAAATGAATAGACATTTTATTTGTACGCCCATGTTTTATGTAATTCTAACAATAGCTGAAGTCATAAGTTTACATACAAACTCAATCCTATATACACTACAAACAAAAACTTAAGGATATTTTTAATTTTTTGGGCTATTTTTTTCAGTCGGGATTCTTACACAGTGCTTTTTACTTTTTTGTGTGTGAATTGAATTGAAATACATTTTTTTAATGACAGTTTTATTTACAAATGGCAAAAAAGACAAGAAATGTCCTTAATTTCTTGTTTGTAGTGTTTTTAATTTCAGTATTCATTCCATCTATTGAGTGAGACTGACTACTTTGATTGACAACATGTAATTTCAGAATAATACTTAAGACAATTTCAGCTTTTATCATTTTATTACATTCTCAAGTCTGTATTTATCATTGGTGCTCACTGAAAGCATGTCTGTGGCTGTATTTTTGGACTACCCCAGATCAAGTTTCCTTTTACGTATTATCTGCATAAAATCTAAGAAAATCAGCCAAGAACTTAAAAAATGATAGATTTCCAAATATTTGAGCGCATTCATCTGTACAAACAACAAAATAAAAATCTAAACAGCCATCAGACTACTCAGGAAGGAGACTTGTTGTCACAGGCCATTTCTCAATATGCTATTTTGTCTGTTCTTGTCTGTTCTTCCATTCTCGTGATCTCATGAAATGTCATCAATCGGCCCCAAGTACTGTTCCATTTCAAAGTTGACACAAACCAAGAACACATGGAATATCTGGTTGTTGTTCTTGTCTGCTAGCTTAAACCTAGAATGCACTGGTTGATGACTCACCTAGACTTGGCTGGCAAATATCCCAAGATGCTACTTTCAAATGCTTCCATGATAACTTAATTCAGAAATCTTTTATTAACTAGATGACCGTCACCAGATGATGTGATACAATGTTGGAACACACACCAGGCAGAATAGTGAGAAATACATCTTTATTGTTTATTATTTGTGATTTCTTGGAATTAAGAGAGTAATTATAGTTTCAGAGATCTTTATGTTTGTGAATGGACTAAAGTGAAGACAAATGTGAAGTCTAGATGGACTGGGGTTGTGGGTGTGAAATTATGGAATGGACCTGGCGGTGAATTTAACTTATTCACTCCTTTGGCAAAGTTAAAAAAAAAAAAAAAAAGCCTTAAGTTTAAAATCATTTAGGAATATTGAATTGAGATGGTAGATATGTTTTTGTTGCTGTGGATTTTTTTTTTCTGTTTATGGTGTGAATGCTTGATGCTGAACACATTTAATTGAATGTAAGCAGTGTATCAGGTGAGAAGGTGAGCTTCTAGCCCACAGGTGTCAAACATGTGGCCCGGGGGCCGAATCCGGCCCACCAAAGGGTCCAGTCTGGCCCTTGGCATGAATTTGTGAAATGCAAAAATTACAGTAAGATATTAACGATCCTTTTAGTTCAGGTTCCACATTCAGACCATTTCAACCTCAAGTGGGTCATAACCAGTAAAATACTATCATAATAACGTATAAATAATGACAACTCCAATTTGTTCTCTTTATAAATGTAAATATTTTCTTGTATTTACACTAAAACAAAATATAATTTCACAAAAAATGTGAATAACCTGAACAAATATGAACCTGAAATGTCTTAAGAAAAGTAAGTGCAATTTGAACAATATTCTGCCTGTTATTAAATGTTTTGTGTGTTTGTAGATCCACTGTGATCTGTACGTTATAATGTACATGTGTAAATGATAAACTGAGGCAGAATATTGTTAAAATTACACCTATTTTTTTCAGTTTGTTCATGTTATTCACATTGTCTGAAAAGATAGTTTATAGACGTGAAACTTTTCATAATGTAATTTGACTCTTTTCGCTCTAAAACATAGACAAAAGTTTGGAGTTGACATTATTTATGCATTATTATATTTTTATTTGACTGGTTTGGCCCACTTCAGATCAAATTTAGCCAAATGTGGCCCTTGAACTAAAATGAGTTTGACACCCCTGTTCTAGCCTATTTCTTTTTTGGTTTTTATGTTTATTATAATTATTGTACTAAGTGCAATGATTGATGTACAAACCAAACCAAAAATAAATTCATTCATTCATTCATTATCATGATGCGGAATTCAACAAAATTTACTCTAGTTTTGAAAAATATGCACAATGTATGAAAAATATATAAATGACATGTAATTAGTTGTACAAATATACTGAAATCAAATAGAGTGACATTGTGGTGGACTGAGGGAAATACATTAGGGAGCTGATGGCAGAAATACAGAAGAGACAGGGATAAAGTTCACAGTACGCGGCCGTTCCGATTACAGAGAAACTTGCGTTCTTAGGAAGACTGTTTTCTAGCATCGTTCTTACCAAGATCGTACTCGGCTAACTTGATATTGAGAAACGGCCACATTCTGCTTTGCTGTTGTCTCCTCCCTCACCTTGCCACACCTCATCAGTCTAATCAGTTCCACCAGTTGCTCCCAGCTGTGCCTAATCAGCTGGCCAGTATTTAAGCTGCCCCTATTCAGGTTTTGCACATACGTCACATGATCACATGGTTTTCTGTTTATGACGCCATATTGATAGGCAAGCTTTCCTTGGATCGTACAATTGCCTATTGTTGGTGATATTTATCTTTCTCCTGTGTAGATCTACAATAACATAAAGCTTTAAGCAGTGTGATCATGGTAACCACATGTGTTGCGGTTGGTTGCAATAGATGAGTTTCATGTGACATATGCACACATTAAGTCTTGGAGGCGGAAGTCACGCCAAGTTTGTAGTGTGTTAAACGATGGACCTGCTAAACTCCTGTGTGCCGTTTATTACGTAGCTTTCACCAAGTATAAGTTAGGTAGAAAGATCACTCGTTTACATTGGTGGCAGCAGTGGTTCTCTTCTGCTGACCGCTGTTTATAGTTATTACCGCAGTGTGCCTGTTGCACTTGGCGGCATGGAAAAAAAAGAATTGTCATTATGTGGCACAGTGATTTAGACCCCTTTAAACCTACCAGGAGGGCTTCCCCTGACCTATCACCCTGTAGAGACAGAGTGATTGTGGATCTACCTGCTCCCTTTGCCAGCAATGGCAGCCAGAGTTTCCTCAGCTGGGTGAAGCAGCTGGAAGTGGCAGTCGGAGCTACAACGGGAGACACCGGTGAGTTCAGCGGGGAGCTGGTGTCAATACTCCCCACCCGTCTGTGCAAGTCTGCTTTTCTACTATGGGACAGCCTTTCCGATGCGGTCAAGTCAAATTATGCGGCCGTGAAAGAGAAGATGGGATCGGCCGTTGGACAGAGACAGTTAATGGACCATTTTAGAGCTAACATTTCGGCTCATTCACCAGTTCCAGGGCAGAGCCTAGAGGTGCACGCAGCTGATGTGAGCCGGCTGGTAGCTGGTACTCGTGTTTTTGCCTCAGAGTTGCGTGCGCATCACTGTTGTTAGTAAACATTGAAGCTCATCTATGGTGCCTTTATCACAAGCAGACGTACTTGCAAATAACCAGTGACGTGCAGTGGGGTTCATGGCTGGGGAGGCACTGACTCTTTCAGAGCCAGATCTACAAATATATGGTGGCCTGAGAAACTGGAATACAGAGAGTGAGCAAAAGGAATGGCCTGGGTATATGGGCTCTGCATCAAGTCAGCATAGGTAGACTGGCAGGAACTCAACAGGAAACCTTCAAAAAGAGCCATTTCAAACTAAAAATAAAAAAAGTTTATGGTCTTACCTTTATTTGTACATGAAATCCATCCATTCTCAGCTCAGAAATGTAATCCTCCATTTTTGATGAGGTGAATTAAAGTGTATAAAAAAGAACGAAGACAATTATAAGCGCATGAATCTGTGGACTCACAGGTGCCATCTATCATGAGGCAGGGGTACTGTTTGCCTCCCCTGGTGACTTTTTCACTGCGGTTTTATGATTAATCTGCGAGCCTAAACACATTACGGAAATACATTCCATACGTTATGCAGATTATGGAAGGATAGAGCATATAATCAGAGTGTTTGAAAGCATTTTAACTGCGATATACAGAGGGACAGTGACACAATATTTTCATCGGGTACCAGCAGAGTTCATGAGGGGAGTAGACAGTTCTCCGGGAGGCACAGCACAGCGCTGCCTCACAACACATCTCCTCCCTGTATTTGAACGGAGCATGCGGAAATTCTGCTATTCTAATTGACAAAAAAAAAAAAATTATAATAATAACTATTGGATTTGAACAGAAAATGAGTTTATAGGACATACCAGCTGACAACTATCAACATTTATTATATTTTATAGTCAAGTTTTTTTTCTTTTCAAGATTGATAAGGGAGGCTCTGCCTCCCCTGCCTCCTCTGACTGCACATCACTGCAAATAACAAAACACGCAAACACGAGTCCAAAGAAAAACGTGATATAAAGCAACAGTTCTGACTTTCTGGATCCAGATAGCGTGCCTACCAATATGGCAGTGTAAACAACAATCACATGACCAGTGACATCAGCTGCAAGTCCTGAATTCACTCACTCATTGCCAGGTTTACTTTGCAGCTTGCACGACTCTCCAGCATTTGTCCCTGGTTTGGACACGGCCTGTTCCTGACTATGTCTCCTTGTCTCTGCCCCAGTAAACCCACCAGCCTTCTGTTTCTGGCTATGAAATCTGCCAGTTTGTTCCCAGGTTCTCGTCCACCTGTGGCTGTTTGGTGTTTCCCATTCTCGGTTTCTGCCTTTCTACACAGACTGCTCAACTGAGACTTCAAACCAGCCTGCCCTGTTAGCTTAGTGGCAGTATTCTAGCTTGCCACATGGGACACCATGGTTTGAATCTGTCACACGCATTTGTTCACCTGAGCTTTCCCACAACTGTTCTTGGAGGTATAGATAAAACCTATTTTTGTAACTGACTTGTCTGTGTCTGCACTTGGGTCCTCATTACACTACCCGGTATGATGTATGACCATCAGACATGACCTCATTTTGGGCTTCAAAAGCTTCTCAGGATAACCAGTGTTGGATGTAACTGATCCTTAAATATCTCCAGGGTTTTATTGACAGACCCTGAAAAGCTGCTCCCTGAGGACAAAGCCATACCTCCATAAATGGCATAAAAAATAAGACTACAGTTTGCAAGTGAAGGGTATGACAAAGATCTTACCATCTGAAGGAATATTCCCTGGTCAAATGAGATACAGGATATGTGGATATTTTGAAACATCATCTGGAGACAACAGCCAGGAAGCTGAAGCTTGGATGTAAAGTGATCTTTCAGTATGATCTTAAGCATATAGTTAAAGGTCAAAAAGAAATGACCATAGAATAGGCTTTATTGTATTATTATGGTCATCTAAATAACAACACAATAAGATACAGACATACAGTATATTAGAAAAATATAAAATTAAGGTGGTTTAAGGTAAAAAAAAAAAAAAAAAAAAGAAAAGGAATGACCACCACCAAGCCCTAGTCTTTAGTCTGTAGAAACTTTGTTGGCTGAACTAAAAAATCAGATACACGTAGGCCCATAAAGTTGTAATACGATTATACCCAGGGTGTGATTTGTTGGGGGGGAGCTCAACGCCCCCCCCTCTGGTTTTGACATCCCTACTTCTGCTTAATGAATTTCATCCTCGGGGGCGGGGGGGGGGGGGGGGGGCAGCCAACCGATTGAAATAACAGGCAGGTTGTGAATGAGTTTTCTTCCACGTATATCCTACATTGCTGGCACTAACGTTCACCTGAAGCAAACTGTCGGCAGTCTCAGAATTTGCGATCGTTCCCATGCACTGGGGCGCTGTAAAAGGTGGGTAAACTTGACAAATTCATGGGGCTCAGCATTTGTGTGTCTAGTGGATACAGGTTAGACCCCCACATATAACTACTGCCCCCCCCCCCCAAAAAAAAGTGGAGTTCTAATGTTCTAAAATACATGTTCCTTTCACCATACATGTGTTTTTCTTGTATTTTTTAATACATGCTTCTTGGTTGTTTTTTTTTTGTCATTTATGGGTCAGGAACCAAATATGTTAACTTCATCAACCTTGATTTTCTATATAACAATAAAAAATGTTGAAACATTTCTCAAACATAATACATTCTTGCTATGGCCTGCAATAACATACTGAGGCTGAAATTTTATATTTCACAGGATTTCTATGAGTGCCCTATAAAGGGTTAATCTGAATCCCACCACTGCATGCTTCATTACTGATTCTCTGTAAGGGTCTTCATTCCCCAGCTGTGACAGGAGGACATTGCTTTCCTCTCTTATTATCAAGATATGATGAGAGGAGGGAATATCATTTGGAAGAATGGTGTTCACCCCCCCCAGTAGAGTTCTTTTCCATTATTGCTTTGTGTATATGTTGTATTCTATGGCAACACATTGCATTATCTGAAGAAAATATTTCTAGATCCCTTATCTCATAATTCTAAGAAAATATCTCAATAATCCCTCACATGCCACAGACAGTAGGAAAATGGCATTGTCAGATTTAATGTATGAGACACAGGGAAATATATTTCTTAGGCAGAATGACATCAATATTAGTTTGTCAACACTACGTAGATGATCACTGGGTTGTTCAGGTGGAGGGCCTGTTCTGATCTACGAGAAGTCGCTTTCTTCTTGCAGAAGCAGTTAGACCACTACAGTATTCTACATGTCCCATGTTCTCCCTGACCACCACAGGTGTATCTCATAATTGATACAGATCATTTAGTGTCTTGTAATTGTTAAATCTTGATGTTGTAATCATGAGATAGAGGGTCTTTTTTTCCTTCAATTGAATGCAGTGCCTTTCCATTGTATTCTCTTCTATTTATATTGTAATATGCTGGATGCTGGATGTTCTCTAAACAAATTTGCTTGGTTTTGCCTTGAACTCACACATTGCAGAGATGTATTGTTCTGGAAGCACCTTATTAAGACACTTTGCTCTTCATTTGTTTTTCATGTAATTCATCACCTGTCTGTATTCATTCATTTTCTGAATCCGCTTTATCCTCACTAGGGTCGTGGGGGGTGCTGGAGCTTATCCCAGCTACTATGTCGCCAGTTCATCACACAACTCACATTCATACCTATGGGCTATTTTAGGTTGACCAATCAACCTATCAATGCATGTCTTTGGATGGTGGGAGGAAGCCGGAGTACCCAGAGAGAACCCACGCACACACCGGGAGAACTTGAAAACTCCACACAGAAAGGTCCCTGGTTAGAATCAAACCCAGGACCTCCTTGCTGTGAGGCGACAATGCTATCCACTGCACCATCAATATCACCCCACCTGTCTGTGTATTGAAATGAAATATCTATGTGAAAAACTGCATTTGAATGAATTTTGCAAAGTTACATGTCAATGGCCAGAATATAAAACCTCCTATCTGAAAAATCACTTTTTTCAGGAAACAAAAAAAACGTTTAGTTTAATTATAGTATGATCTTTGTTAAAGATATCCAAGCATATTCTACTGTTCTCAGACTCTCTTTCTATATTATGCGTTAACAATATCATCCTTGTTCCCACCATTTAATGTGAAAACTTAGAATCTAAAAATTTGCAGATAGGAGGTTTTGTTTTTTGGCCATCGATGTGAACTTTACACATAACATGAATCTGATCGATGTTGCTATGTTGTGTGTTGTTGTTATATGTGTGTGTGAGGCCTTGAATTTGGGTTTAATTTGTGAGGGGGGGGAGGATTAAATCTTTTTATTGCAAATGCATTTAAGGTTAAATTCTAGTTAGGTTTAGGTGCATTGCAGTAGGAAATCAATATAAAGACATGGGAACACAACATATGTGTCCACATATGTTTCCCTCTTCCAGCACACCTGAAGGTTATTATCAGGCTTCTGCAGAGCTTGATGATAGGCTCATCATGCGAACCACGTGTGTTGGAAGAGGGAAACATCTAAAATGTGCAGGATACCGGCCCTCGAGGACCAGGATTGCCCACCCCTGCTCAATACCATATCCTGAGAAATCTTTACAGCTGTCTATCCCTTGGTGACTTATTAAGGGAGCTCTTTTATCTTTCTCCGAGGGGCATGAAGAGTTTATATTTTTCACTATTCTTCCTGTACCTACTGCATAATATGATGGGGAATCACTGGAGAGGCTCAGTCTACTGCCATGCAGTAAGACAAGGTGTAGAGTTAGCTCTCCACTCTACCTCCTGCTCCTGACTTCTATTCCCACAATGCACTTCCAACACAGTCAATTACTGAGACGGAGCAGTGATTGATCATGTTGCAGGAGGACTGCACAAAAGCTCTCAGTTCAATAATGACAAATGTTCTTTACAGTAGTCCTCACTTCATTTTGCTGGGCAGTTTGTCTATATAACCCGAGTAAGAACATGTGTAATCCCTCAAGTCCAGAGCATATTGATTACAAATAGCAGATACATTTCAAATAAAAACCACAATCAATAACTACGACTGTGAACGGACAATATAAAAGTCTTTAATCATAAATAATTGAATCAGATGTCCACGGATGAGTTGCACAGAGGCAGTCAAGTTTTTTTCTCTGCTCATTTCAGCATCATTGATGAATTAGGTGAGTTGAGTAGACGTTTAAGTAAGAACATTTATGATGTGCAATGAAAAGTGGAAATGGACAGTGAATGAAAACGTGTGAAAAAAAGACAGGCAGAGCACCTACAAGAGAAAGAGAGCATGTAAAATGTGATTTTCATTGCGGACCATCATTAAAAAAAAAACCCTGTCAACTCAGTCAAGTTTTTAATCAGAACATTGTGCAGTGGTCAGCCTTATTAACAAATACTTATGGTGCTTTAATCACCTCTCTGTGCACCAGTGTGTAAATAATTAAATCAGTTCACCTCAAGTGGCTCCCATAATATTCAGAATCAATATACGTGGAGGGGGGTGTGTCATTTCTCCAAACACACCACTTTCCTACTACATTCATACAGTATGCAGTGAAATCCTATGCTGTGCCACGGGACTGTGTTATTCATCCACATTGTGCCCCCTCGCCCCTGTTAAACTAATTGAATAGGGCAAAGGCAATGACATTCATCAAATACAGGAGGAACAAACATAAAGGGCAAAGCTGGGCTGATAAAAGAAGGAGAGACAGGCAGCACGATGCGCTGTAAAAGCCAAAAGCCTCTGGTAGAGACTGTTGCAGTGAAAGTGAAGCAGCAGAGGGGAGGAAATACAGATACCAATGGAAAGTGACAACATAAACATAACATCTCACTCAGGTTTCTGATCAAATCTGTGTTGCAGTATGGAAAGGATACTGCAAGTCTTTTTATAATATGCTGTAAAATGCACAGTACATTAAGCAGCTCTTTGTGTCCATAGTATATTCTATCGTCTACCACAGGTGAACGGTATAAATGCTGCAGCAATGTGAACTAACAAAAAGCTAGCAAGTTAGAACAGTACATGAAATCCCTAAGCAGCTAGAGCAGACAGTATTCTGAATTGCACACACAAGAAAACAGTAAAGCAGTTAAGCTCAGGTTTAGGCATGGTGAAGTCCCTATTTGATTGCAATTGGTCAAATGAGGCAGTTTTGGCTACACACACATGGAAATAAAGCATTTTATGAAGAAATGTGCAAAGTCCAGTTCGAGGGCCAATTGTGGTTCATTGCCAGATTGTATACAGCCCACAGCCTCTTTCATAAAATATATCAGCACTGTTACACAGAATATGCAAATCACACAGGTACAACATGTAATTTTCAGGTTCACTGACTGGTGGTCGTAGCTGCCCTCTGACTGTATGACCTTTGCTGCTACCCTTTCCAGCCATTTTCTTAAACGGTAGATAAAATAAGACAAGTGGACTCTGAGGGTCACAGCTTCCAGGACAGGAGGAAGTTGCAGTATTTCTTCACTGAAATACAAAACAACTGGGTTTGCCTAATCTACCAAGAGATTGTTGTGATGTATACTGACAGTCAATAGAAACTTTGAGGTAGAAATGTATGCATATTTCTATTTGTAGGGGGGTTGTAATTATTCACTGTGGATTTATTGATGACTTAGTGCTCGGGTAGTTGAGATAATGATGAGTTGTCATGTTGTCACGGTTCATTGCACATGGGTTGGTCTCTTTGCAAAAGTGGACCAAATACACATTCAGCAATACTCAGTGGGTATCTGCACAATTTGAGGATTGGTTTTGAAGGCCATCATTGTTAGTCCAGTGAACGGCATCATGCCACGTCTATCACGTGAACAACGTCTCTGGGCACTGGGTATGGTGGAGGCCGGTTTGAGCTACAGTGATAAAGCCAGGTGTATGGGCTGATCCCAACCCACAATCAGAAACCTGGTTGAATGCCACAACACGACAGGCTCTGTTGACGATAGATTACGTCCAGGGTGAGAGAGAGAGTGACGTCGAAGCAAAAGGAGGCCATACCCGGTATTGACTGTTGTGACTTTGTGTTTGGCAGGTGCCATTTTCTTTTGTTAAGTTTTTTGTTTTGAAGTTATTCTTGAAACTTTAGATTTTTGTTTCTGTATGCCAGTATCCTAAACAAATGATTCATATGAAAAAATTCCAGTTTAGGGTTTCAAAATAAAAATTATGTCGAAAAATATGGTCGCAAAGTTTTCATTGACTGTGAGTGTATAAGGAATTCAGTGTAAAGAAACACTACAATTCAAATAACGCTGTTACTGAAAATTAACTGTTAGGGAACAACAACAAAGACTGTGTCATGAAAACGTTAGAGAACACTGACAGATGACATGCTTTTCATTTCCATTCATGATGATGACAACATAACTGAAGAGCTACTTGACCTCCAGGATCTTAAGAATCAAAGAAGAAGAACAGATGTATTTGAGTCTGTTTGTTCATGATAGGAAACTACTGTAAAAATCAGTGGAATTATTATGGATGGCACACCTGCCGTGGCTTGAACAAAGTGGGTTAAACACACTAATCTGTGACAAAGTCAGCAAAGACAGAGGCTATACTAGTAAACTTCACTGTATTATTCACCAACAAAACATCTCAAATTTGGTCATGTTATGAAACCAGTGCTAAAGACTATTCATTTCTATCCCTCTAAAGCCCTGCACCACCAACAGTTCCAACAGTTCCTACTCAACATCCAGGCTGAATATGGAGATGTGGCGTATCACAAGAGTGTAAAGATGGCTCAGTTGGGGGTCAGTTTTGCAGCGCCTTCTCTTTCTCTCAGGGGTAAAATTCTCAGCAGAAAAGGAACAACCAATGCCAGGCTTATCAAATCCTGTATGGCTGGCAGATTTGTTATTCTTAGTTGACATAAAAAGATATTTGAATATATTTAACATGAGCCTTCAAGGGCCAGATGCAGTGGTGAACCAGTTGTATACACATGTATCATAGCTTTTGGAACCAAACTGCAACTTTCCCAAAGACAACTTTCACAGATACAGAGCCCATTAATATGCATTTCTCAGCACTGCATGGGGTAATGGAGAGTTTACCACAGGACAATATCAGGGTGCAAAAAAGGAGGTATGCAATAGACACATAATTCTGATGGGTGGCTGGCTCTCCTTAAACAATGTTTTTGCAGATATTTAAAAGGTGTTGCTTTTCACTTTTCCATTTCTCTGTGGACCCCACTTGCAACCAACTGCCACTGAAGCTCACTGAGCTATATTACAACAGTATCTCAACCACTGCCTTTAAACCAGACACCTATGGCCTATGTGCTGAAATCCTGATCTCAGTATCACCCTTCACATTAGTGCCAATAAGTTGCCTTTTTCGGGCATCTGATACACTGCAAAAATTTAAATCTTACCAAGTGTATTTTTCTCATTTCTAGTCAAAATATCTCATCACACTTAAAATAAGACATCATCACCTAAAGAGTGACTTGTAAGTGAAATATAAGAACTTATTTTTAGACAATAGATCCTGAAAATCTTATTTCAAGAAATCTTACCGAGATCATTTTCACTTGTTCCATTGGCAGATTTTTTTTGCTTAATTCAAGATTTTTTTGCTTAATTGCCAGTGGAACAAGTGAAAAATATCTTGGTAAGATTTCTTGAAATAAGATTTTCAAGATCTATTGTCTAAAAATAAGTTCTTATATCTCACTTACAAGTTACTCTTTAGGTGATTATGTCTTATTTTAAGTGTGATGAGATATTTAGACTAGAAATGAGAAAAATACACTGGGTAAGATTTAGATTTTTGCAGTGTATTGATAAATTATGATTTCTCAGTGTTTGTTTTTTCCTGTTGGTCAAAACCACAGTCATAAATATGTGCACTTGGACTTATGGCACTTTATGTATTGCACTTCTGAATAAGAAATCTGTTGGTGTTATGTACCTGTAGGTGTGACATACATGAAACGACATATGATAGGTTCATATGATTTAAACTTTGAGGTTGACGGACAACACTACCAATAATAAGTCATGTTTAAAATTAACCTGAGGTTAAGATATTTATCAGCTTCATGTAAATGTCTTTTTTTACCCCAGCAACTTTTTCTTTGCTATAAGGTCCAACAGATATGAAAGGCAGTGTGACTTTGCTAAGACCTATTAGGGTAATTTACATTTATTGGCATTTGCATTTCCATGTGACTAAATGAAAACTGTGTCATTTGGAATAAAGGTTTTATAAAACAGTTCATTTGCATTTAAGTTTAATGGCTCAAAGAATGTCAGGCAGGATGGTTGGCCCTCAGACATTTTCACATAATTAAATTTGCCCTGGTTGAAAAAAGTTTGGACGCCCCTGATTTTGTGTTACACGGAAAGAACATCTCTTGAATCTCAAGTATAAGTTGGCTTAATTCCACCCTCCTGGTCTTGATGAGAGGAGGACGTACATTCAGTGAAGGAGCGGACCATCAAATGACCTTGGCCCCTAATAATAATCCAGCTGTAATATGTTTTTTCAGGGTAAACTGTCATGTTGGAAATTTTTTGTCACAAGTGAAGAATGTTAAAAACATATTTAACAACACATCAGTGAGCTGCACAGTTGCTGGATGGCATCATTCTACGTTATGTTGAACATTGACACTATTGTTCATTTTGAGTGGATCAAACCTCAATCAATCTGCTGCAATACATGAATTTATGTGAAACTAAAAGTAGTCTGTAGCAAACACAATATATCTGCCTATTGCAGTAACGTTTGATAAAAACTGCATACAGTTAGTTCCTTAAAAGTGATATTTGACCTATTTTGAAATATTTATGTAGGAACAAATTAGCTCAAGGCTGAGTGCAGTAATATCAGGCAACTCTTCATGGTGTTTGTATACAATAAAAAACATAGAATAACACCAGCCAGCTATAAAACATTCACATTTACAGTAAAAACTACTGTATAAAAGAGACAAATAAAAACACTGTAGTGTTACAAAGCAATGAAAATAAACAAAAAGGAAAACAGAGGACTGGGGATACGATGATTCATTCACCACTGTTTTTTGTCCTTTGAGATCTGCAATCAGGGATAATTTAATGACACGCCTTGAAGTTATCGCATTTATGTTGTAGGATAAACTGCATGACATCTCAACTCCTGAAAGCCTTGAGAATGATTATAAGAGCTATGTGAGTTACCCAGAAGCACTAGAATTAGAGCTCTTCAGGGGAAAAACAACATGCTGCAGAAAGAGCACAAGTAAGAAAGTAAGACAGACAGAGAGAGAGAGAGAGAGAGAGAGAGAGAGAGAGAGAGAGAGAGAGAGAGAGAGAGAGAGAGATCCTCTAAGTATCATGAGTCATATGTTACATAATCAGTCTAGGGCAGACATTAAATGACAGCACCAGGTATGACCTGGATGACGCACTGATGACATTTGGGATGTGTATTAAAACACCTTTGACTTAAAAATCATCAGTGCATTAGATCCATCATCAGATTTGGTGTCATTTTCAGACTGTTGTTACAGGAGCAGGTCCCTGATTGAAATCAATGCTATTTTTAATGACACTGAACTGATCTGTGATGCATTAACTGGAATGTGTTTGCTGTTTCCTGTAGAATAGTGGTGAACCTCTCTCTAGGCCTCTGTCTCCACCACACAATGAATCATTGATGGCGTCCTAAAGAAATAACTCAGCAGTGATTATTATTGCAGAGGGCAATTGGGAATCTGTGTGAGTCCCAGACAGTTAGTGGGCAGGGTGTCCTGTCTCCTCCTGAGAAAGAGAACATTCCAAAAGACAGGATGGCTGTCACAATGCCCTTTGCCTCCACCCACAGTTGCTAGTCCCAAGGTGGGTGCTTGTCCGCTTCGATGCCCATCTTTTTTTTGCAAAGGGTGATGATGGATGTCATATGCAGGCCTCTACTGTGCATCCCTGTGTCACCGTGTCTCCTGTGACCCCATGACACAGCGTCCTCAGAGCTCCAGCAAGCTGTCCACATCTTCACTTGGTGGGAATGTTAAAGCCTGAGACTTTATTCAGAGTGTGGTGAGCCAGGTTTGGAGCACATGCTCTCTGCTTATGATGTGACTGTCTATAAGTGAATGAATATTCAGAATCCTGTTGAAATGAAAAGTAAAATCATAAGTTCGAGATTCCATTAAAAATGATAAGAAAACATCATGCTCTATGAAGTTCAGATGGTGATTATAGCTGAACATCCTTTGTTTTTGTTTTTTTTTTAGAATACCTGTGTTATCTTCCCTTCAACAGCTGCTAGTCTGCAACAGGGAGACAGAGTGAATTAGCGTTCAGTTTTTTTATAGGACAGATGTTTAATAAACATGTAGTGCTTGTATTTCATTCTCAATATCAAGACTATATTCAAAAACATCCCCACAGTCTATCAGGCAGTCTGAATGAGGAGACCTCAATAGGAAAAAAACATCAATACTTGTTGTGCCACAGCCCACACAAACTAATCAATGCATTATTATATTTGACATTGATGAACGCAAGGACAAACATGACAAGAGAAGAGCCTTTGAAGAACTGACGAATACAAAAGGGAAGCAGCATTTATTTTCCTTCAACACTGGCCACACTGCAATTTATTAAAGCCTGGTTTTTATCAGTTTGTTATGTGTGTTGCTTTGTTAGGAGAACAATTACTGCTAGTCAGTGCTATAAACTGTGAAAGTAGACATATAATTAGAGAATTAATTAATAGAAATCAGTGACAGATAAATAAACCTTTATGAATGAGTAAAGCAGATTGCAGACAGTTACAGTAAAGTGAATGCATCTCATTAACATTCTGTGAAAAATAAAGGTCAGATAAAACCAATGGTGCTGCAGGCGACAAGTGGCTTCATGGGGAGGTGGCTGGACTACCAGGGATTATTTCCCTCTGCACCTCAGGCTGCTGGCATACAAGATGCTCATCAATGTCATAGGCACCCTCTTATTATACACTGACAGAACACACGTGTGTATGTAAAGATGCGTACCTTTACGTGTGGACTTAGACTGACTGGCAGCCACAGTGGTTAGGTCTGCCGGTAGACCTACATATACACCCCCATAGTTCCTGAGAGGGAAGGGGGAAAGGAGAGAGGAAAGGGGGAAAGGAGAGAGGAATTTCAATTCAATGGACTTCATTAGCATAAAGATCATGGTGAGCATCATTGTGAGTGTAATACAGTACTTCCTTCATAACATGATCTGGTAAGGCGAAGGCAAAGCAGGGGTCGACTTCTGTTATCGTGTGATTACTGATACAGCAATTACACCATGATCTTCTCACTCTTTGTTATGATTATGATGATGATGATGATGATGATGATGATGATGATGATTATTATTATTATTATTATTATTATTATTATTATTATTATGTGATTGCTGATACATAAATCTGGTGGCCACTGACTGTTTCACCATGGGTTAGATCATAAATCTACTGTGAAATTGTCAGAGGATCATCTGATCTGTGGGTCAGAGATTCAGGGCAGGAGGATTAGATATCAGGAGGCTGTAGGAAAACCACCACACTGTCAAAATACTGAAAGTTTTGTACTTCAAATGATGAATGGAAGACTGTTTTTCTGCTGTAAATAATTATATTTGTTTCGCACCACCATTATGTTTTTTTTTTTTTTAAAGAAACAAATAAAACAGTGTATGACAGCAATTATTTCAAAACAGTGCTCTCTCTCTGTACTTGTACTGAACATTAATTAAATAAGCCTGAGAAACAAATGAAAAAATAAAGCAAAAAATTCTGCTCAAAATTTAAACTGCAACCATAACCTTATCCTAAAGTATGACTATGTTTTTTGAAGATTCTATAATTTAATGTCATATACATAGTGCAATTTTCATTTTAACAGTATTTCTTCTTTGAGCCTCTACAGCTAAATTCATTTGTAATTCAGCAGGGGTTCAGTTGCTTTCCGGCAAAGCTTCAGCTATCAGCAATCACACGCAATCTCTCCAGAGATTTCACTTTTTCTAGTTGTAGCTGTGATGAAAATTCATTAATTAACACCTTTATACACTGCAAAAAAAGGGGTGTCTAAAAACAAGATAAAAACCCTAAATCTGAGGAAAAAGGTAACCAAAACAAGTGAAATATCTGTCCATGCAGCAAGACAATTTCGCTTGTAAAATCTAGGAAAAGGCATGTCTACAGATGTATGAACGCTTAAAATGAGACATAAACTCTTAAAACAAGATAAATTATCTAACAGTCGTAAATCTTTTTTTTTTTTTTTTTTTTTTTATCTTGGTAAGAACTACATAATTTTCAGTGTAATTTACATCTTTTTTTTCTCCTTTACTTCCACAATTAATATTTGTGACAAACTACTGCAGTTGTACATTCAGGTATACTTGGTAGGTATTTCACAAATAAGCATTTATTCAGTTTATATATACCTTTACAAAAGATTGAAATATAATTAGGATATAATATAAGTAAAGTAGAAAAATACCGTCTCTTCTCATCTTCTGCCGAGGGATCGTCTGTCCTGATGAGAGAAGAGGCACATGTCAAATCATAGAATTTGGACAATACATGCAAATACTAAAAGATAAGACACAATAAATAATAAGAACAAGAAGGTTTATTTATATGGCACTGATCACAGAAAGTGCTTTACAATAAAATCAGAAGTAAAATACATGGGCAAAAAGCTATACATACACAGGCATAAAAACATACAGCTAGACATGTGGGGATAAAAACATAAAAACCTCTAACTAAGAGCCTGTCTGAACAAGAAGGTCTTCAGTTGCTTTCTAAAAGACTCAAGCAAGTCTAAAGAGTGAAGTGCCAGTGGCAATAAATAAGGGGTGGGAAAGTAAAAACAGAATGTTTGAGATCCACTGCATGTCCTACTAATTCCCTTTTGGGCTTTAAGAAGGACCATCCTGATAATCAGCCTGAAGTGTCATTTCAGTTCCCATTGGCCTTGATGATGTGAAGGTGCACCACCCAGTTCACTTTATGCCAATTGTCTGGTAGTGGGCGAAAAATAATAATAACAACAGAAACGTTTATAGACTCTTGGCATATATCACTCTGTTAATCTTGTGTTTTGCATCACATCTGCTTATTTTTGTTTATGTGTGGGTGGGTGCATGCATGTGTGTAATATTTTGCTGTGTAGTACAGTCCTAGGAAGCTGTGATTAGCTTGTGTGAGTCAATCTGCTGCTGTCAGCTCTCATGGGTCCTGTGCTGGCTGCTCAGATGGTTATCAAGGAGCATACACACATGCACCGCACACTCACACAAAGACGTATATCTGCAGTCCACACGCACACAGACAGACAGACACACAGATATACTCAGTAGTTCCAGGAAATGCTTTGGAAATGCTGCCCCTCCCTACGCTTTGATGAACGCTAACTATGGGTGGCAACGCGCAACCTGCCCTTTGAAAGATGATGGCTCTGAACTGACACTTTCAGTAAAAGAAAATCAGATTTTCTTTTCCAAGAATTGCTAAACAAACTGATACCGGTAACTTCATGGTTATATTTGTATCTGTTCATTTCTTTAGTGATTTTATTGATTGAACATGATGTTTTTCATTACTGGTGAAGGATTTTCGTTGAGCAAATCTGACATGACAGACATCTGTGAAACAAATTACCATTTTTACTGCATTAATCAAATTATAGGCAACTATTAAACTGTCTTTCTGCCAACAAGGAGTATGTAAACAAGTTACACCCACACACAAATTAATTCATTTTCGAGCTGATGTGTTGTAATGTGTTGTAAGGTGAAAAGAGCCATCATGTGATGTGAGCATTAATGCAGGGCCTTATTGTTACACACAGTACTCATATCCTAATATTACTGAACAAATCATTACCAACATCAAACAAACTAAAAATCTGTAGCCACAAGACAATTCACAAGATCAGCTTCATTATTTATATGGAACTATGAATGTCATCTTGGTTTGTTCCTCGTGTTTCAGATACTGCAAAATATTATTGTAAAATCCATCGTATTTTTCAGAATATAAGTACAACATAGAGATAAAAACTATAACTATAATATATATTCTATTCTTTTAACCTATAAAGACCCAGTGCTACTTTTGTAACTGTAAAGAAAATGAATTTTTCCTTTATATTTAACTTTTCTTAAGTGATTTATCACCATTTATTGTAACATTATCCTCCTTATTTTGCATTTTTTTCAGTGTAAATCATGTATTTTTCTATAATTAATTCACTAATCACATGGATGTTCATAAAAACTCAGATTAAAGGTGAGGGTTATTATAACAAAAACAGAGAAAACTGAAGAAAAAGTGACTTTTTTTTTTTTTAGCAAAGATACCAATAACTGAACATAAAAACAAACGTCTCCATCCACTGTCATTGATCCAACTCCATGGGTTTTACTGGTGAATCAATGTTATAGAAGATGACGGTGTTTCCACACTCACTACGGTGCCTCTGAACATCCAAATGGGTCATATCTGATGACCATGAAAAGATGACAAACTGTATTTTACATCAGTTATTTACATATATTGATAGGATTAGTGGATCAACAGGTATTACACAGTTTACAACAGTAGATGGTTTTGGTCACCAGTGGCTGTTTGGGTCTTTAAGGGTTAAACTGATATTACTTTCAACATTAAGATTAAGATTAATATTAAGATTATGAAGCTTTATTGTCACCATATTAGCACAAGGCATCATATGACGAAATTCAAGGTGCTCTTCAGGTCAGTGCAAATCAACATGCTTTGTTAAATTTTATGGGTCATAGATGATACTTTTTTTTGCACAGTAAAAAGCATCATATTTACAACCTCTACAACATCAGTGTAATCAGTCTGGACATAAATGCCATCATAAATTTGCGCTGTGAACATTTGTTTTATTAAGTGATACTGATGTGTGGATGCCACAGATATCAAGCTCAGTTAGAAGATGATTTATGTACTTACACGTCTTTGGAGGCTTCTGCTGGCCCTGAAAAACAAACCAGGAGACAAGAATGAATTCATCTTCATTATGGAAAGTACTGAAGGGTGTGTTACCACCATAACAATAACTTCAGGTGTGTTTCCAGTCTGTAGTCTGTACAACAGTGTCTCTCAGCAACCACTGTTATAAAATACATCACACACAATAAAAGTGACTTATCGAACAACTCTATTCCAGCGCATGTCACAGAAATCAATTAGGTTAACAGCTCACACTTAAAATGCCACTGTGAACTCTGCTTTAATTGCTCAGAAACGAAAAAAAAAAAAAAAAAGAAGTTGTGGTCTCTTGAATGGCAGTGATTTAGCAAGGTGAGGAGCTGTGGACGAGAGCGCCTAATGAAACCACCTGGGAGATGTACGGCTTCCTTCGCTGATTTAATCACAACACTGACCTGTGTGGTTTTGGTGTCTAGTGTACAATATATTGTCAGGAGTGAAGGTGAACTAGCCAAAAATAATGAAACCTGAATTGTCAGTGCAGTATTATTTTACTAAAACCTTTTCTAAGATATGTATTTAATATATTCTCCTTGATATATTTCAGATTTCTGTTTATGGCTCTTTTATATATTGTATGGTTATTATAGTCAATGAAAACTAAGAATACAACTAAAGCAAGCAGAGAAAATTTGTTTAATTTGTACATTGTAAAATATGACAAGTTAATCTTCCTTGATCGAATATGGGAAACCAGTTACACTCAAAACAGGCAAGTAAACATGATCATTCAGTCTTAAGTTCACTTTACTTCATACCTACTAGTTAAGTTTATTTCATTTACTCAAAAATATCAAGTATAATTAAACTGATCTATCTAAGTGCGCTGAAAAATATGACAAGTTGATCTTACTTAATCAAATCTAGGAAACCGTTAAGTAAACTATGATAATATTGCACAACATGATAAATGATTATTTTTTTGTCATTTTATGCCATTTAGTCTGTCATTCTGCTTTTCTAAATCAAGACTGTCCTCATAATATCTCAAAACTAAAACTACTGCTAAACCAAATTAAAAACCAACCAAAAACTAATCAATTCCTCAAAGTGAAAATCAATTTGAAAGCACAGGAGCACTTACTACTAAAGAGGAGCACTTAACTAACTAAATCAAAACTGAAATCAAAATCAAACTGTAATGAATAAAGAAAAAGAAAAATTGCTAAAAAATAATTCCACACTATAACTCTGGAAAGGCTTATATGGAGAATAAGATTGTACAATAATAACAACTGATATTCATTCCTGTATGAGTTACCCTATAGTAACACATGTAAGATGCAAGACATAATGCATTCCTAACACTTCACCATATCTGTGTTTTTTATTTTCCGCTACACCAAAGTGTCAGACACAGACTAAACAAAGAGTCTGTGTTGCTCCCTGAGATAAATAAAGAGAAGCTGTAAAAAAGCGTCAGTATGCGAAGTTGTTCCTTGTAGAATCCCAGAATAATGTCCTACAGAAAGTTCACACTGGGCCCCATTTAACCCATAAAGACCCAAACAGCCGCCAAAGACCAAAACCATCTACTGATCTCAAATGTTTAATAACTTCTCATCCACTAATTCTACCAATCCATGTAAATAATTGATGTAAAATACAGTTTGTCATCTTTTCATGGTCATCAGATATGACCCATTTGGACGTTCAAAGGTTCCATAGTTACCATGGAAACACCGTAATCTTCTACAACATTGATTCACCAGTAAAACCTATGGAGTTTGCTAAATGACAGTGGATGGAGACACTTTGTTTATGTTCAGTTAATGATATATTTTGCTGAAAAAGTCACTTTTTCTTCAGTTTTCTATGTTTTTGATTTAATAACCCTCAACTTTAATCTTAGCCTTTATGAACATCTGCATGATCAGTAAATTAACCATAGGAAAAAACATGATTTACACTGAAAAAATGCAAAATAAGAGGATAATATTACAATAAATGGTAATAAATCACTTGAGAAAGGTTAAATATAGAGGAAAAGTTCATTTTCTTTTCAGTCACAAAAGTAGCACTGGGTCGTTATGGGTTAAAAGAATAAAATATATATTATAGTTATAGTTATTATCTCTATGATTTAGTTATATTCTGAAAAGTGCAGAGGATTATGTTATAATAAATTGTGATAAATCACTTAAGAAAAGTTCAATATAGAAAAAAAAATATTTTGGGAATGCCACAAAAGTAACACTGGGCCTTTATGGGTTAAGACAATCTGAGTGCTCCAGTTAATGCTCTAAAGTGCTATAAGGCATAGAGCGTGAAATGCCTGGACCTCAAATGACACCCATCCTGCTCATCCCAATACTTTCTGAAGCTTTTATGGGCCAACAGTAGCTCACTCTGAGCTGAACAACAGGTTGTCCACTGAGCTTAACTTAAATCAAAGTGAGATCATAATATCTTCAGTGGAAGATCATTCAAGTTCCTCCTTCAATATCTATCACATTGACAACAACAGGGTACAAAATCCCACTCTTCAGTTGGTTTTCATGTCATTTAACTTTATATTATTGTAAAAATGCCCACTGAGAAAACTGCTTTCTAAGAGAGGAAGACTGGAAAGCGAAGCGGAGTGAATTTCATCCTTGTAAAAGAAAGGAGGGCTTTTCACAGTAAATGTTTGAGTCTGCTGACACGGCACAGGGGTCTATTCAGTAGCCTGACAAAAGCTCATTCATATCCAAGAGTGCACATCTGGCTGCATAAGACTAGGGATGAGCAATGTGATAGATTGTGCACTGAGAAGGCCATTTGAGCTCAGCTTGAAACTGAAATCCACTAGAATGACTCAACTTCCTGACTGACTTTGGGTGACTTTGGTCAAGTTACAGTCAGAATACAACAGAACATTACAATACATGTGTGGCTGAAATGAACACTCAAGAAGGTTCTTCTATCTTGATGCTGCAGAAAACGGTGTCCTTTGACTCTGACTTGGTGTCAGCTGGCATGGACAAACAAGTGCAGCCACCAGTCCACATTTATCAGAATGACAGGATGTCACATGCCCTTGACATTATACTGAAGGCTGACCTCTAAGAAGGAGCAGAAAAGCAAATAAGGCTGGGCTGTAGAGAAATAAACAAGATAAGTGTCCTTCACGCGCAAATGCTGCTCACAACAAACACTTACTTACATGCTGACTACAGAGATTCTAACCTCAAAGTAGATCAAATTCAGAACAAATCTCATACTGGGTCACATTTCCCAGTCATCTGAGGCTCTGTTGAACAAGAAACATGCCTGGTAAGCATGATTATGTACCTGCAAGCACACACATACATGCAAGTAAAATAATATTGCTTTGATGGGTAGTGGCGGTGAGGTAATCCTGCAGATACTTCAATCTAATAATTACCTCAGTTTGACAGTAGGTTTGGCTTGGTACAGTTTAAAGCAGGCACTGAATCATTTGGAATCAACTGAGAGGAAAAGGTGCTGTCAGAAGACCAGCTTCTCCAAAGCAGTTTATCAGCTTGCACAATAGAGTGTTCCTTGCTCCATTCAAATGTGTACTTCAGGCTTTATGAATGAAACCTTGCCATTGATAGAGTATTTCAAAGCACAACCATCAGTCAAGTGTAGAGACAACAGCATGGGAATGCCTCTGAAAACTGCTTGAGGTTTCATCCCCCAAATCCATGGAAACTAAAGCAAAAACACTAAGGAATGAAAAACATAAGCTGAAAAAACAAGGGCGACCTGTAGAGGATCTGTATTAATATATATATGTTATAATCATATGGAAAGAATCAGCATCATTCTCATTATGCAAGATTGGAGTCTTTACGTTTGTGAGGCTACCCCAGTGTCTAAACTGATGCTGTTCAGAGTAAAATACATGAGACCCTCAATGCACTGCACTATCTGCACCTTAAAAGACAGCTGCACACTACACACACAGTAGAGTTGGAGCTTATATGCTGTAAACTGTTAACTATTGGCCTATAGGGGGGAAAATTTCATTTGTCAGACACACACATAAGAATACAGTGTTGTGTGTGAAATCATGAATGAAAAGAAGCAACTGAGAGCCCTCCCAAATACATCGATGATTCATACGCATAGAAACATCTGAAGACTGAATAAAGGGGGAACTCTGACACACTTCATTTACATTCGAAACACCTTCTCCCTTCGGTGCAGATACAGCGACAACTCTCACATTCTCTCCTCACACTCTCTCATTTTCTCACGAACACATACGGGTAAAATTCACACCAATCCTGAAAACACTCACCCCCTCCTGAGGTGCTGGTGGCTGAGGAATTGCCACAACCCATTTTGCATCGATGCAGCCACTGTCCAAGCAGAGAGGAGACACTTAAGGAGAAGGGGAAAGAAACCAGGGAGACCCAATGCACATTGAGAGGAGAGGAGGAGAAAGTGAAGCAGAGCTCAGAGAGACAGAGATTAAAGAGAGAGAGAGAGGGAGAGAGAGAGAGAGAGAGAGAGAGAGCAAGAGAGAGAGGGGAAGGAAAATGAAAAAAAAAAAACAAAACGTTGTCACAGGGATCTCCTTCAGTTGTGTCCCCCCCTTTTTCTCCTCTTCAGTCGTCCGTTTATCCTCTCTGCAATGAGGAGCTGAGAGTGAAGAGGAAGCATGGAGAGTGAGGCTTTTATACACACACACTGAGAGAGAATGAGGGAGAGGGAAAGTGAGAGAGAAAGATGCTGTGCCCTCACATGATTTGCTCTTTTTCTCCACCCTGACATGGTTGCCCGGGAAACCGGGGGAAAGGAGGCGGAGGGTGGGGTGAGACTCAACCAATGGGGAGCCTCCTTTTTCAGTAAAGGTGAAAAAAAATTAATGCATTTAAGAGCATCAATATATCAGTGTGAGTGTGTGACAATCTGTAAAATGTCTAAATTGTCCTTGTTTGCACAGATATTAATACATGCTTTGCTTTAGTTGTGACGCAAACACACACAGGCTGGTTGTTTGAGTTGTTAACAATTAACAATCAGTGAAAATTAGGCTCCGGATAAACCTTGAACAGTCTTTTCATGGTCAGTTTATAAATTTCATACATTTTATTTCCATTTTTGTTGTGCTGCTGTGCTGTGACAGGAATAGCGGCGTCACATGACAGGAGTTTTAATAGCAGGGTGTATTACATTAGCAATCATCAGCACTGAAGCTAATTCTCACTTTCAGTCAGTGGTGTTATTTTATGAAATGTGTCAAAGAGAGATTTTTTATTATTATTTCTAATGATAAGTTCTTGTTTCTCAAATGCTCTGACTCTTAACAAAGGAACCAAACTGACATCCAGACATTCTTTGGTACAAGACAGGCTAATTATGGTATCCACAGGTTATTATACAAGCAGGATAATTATAGCTCCACGGGTACTTACCCTCTGCTATTTATTCGCAAGTTAAAACTTTTTCCCCAAAGATACAGGTACAGGATGATTTGTGGAAAGTGAAACAGATGGTCAATCTGCCTGTAACATAATGTGATTTACTGTAATTTGGGTCATTTCTTATGAGTTAACGGTTCATTTAAGGTAACTAATTTAAGCACAAAAATGCACTTCCGTCACTAGGGTCCATCCAGCATAAGGTTAATCACTACAGGGATATGTGCTTTGGTCTTAAACAGCTCAATGAAGAACTGAAAAGACATGCAGCATCAATCAAATTAAAACACATCTTCAAAAACAATATGAAGAGGAAATGACTCAGACATGACATTTGTGTTTTATCCAGTCTGACTGATTTGCTTTTTGATTGTGTGAATGTTTGCCCTTAATTGGATTGTTTTCCCCCTTTTCCCCCGTTCTTGTTATGTGATTGTCTTTGATGGATGCAGTGGATAGTTCACTTGTCTAAAGTAAGTATGGTCTATAGAGAAAGCATAAAAACACATGAAGAGCTGTAATATTTGATTGATTTACCGGCACTTAGATACTTAATGTTGATAATCTTGCCCCACCCCCCAAAGGGAAGGCAAGGGGTATTGTTTTTGGTTAAGTTTGTTTCTTTGTTTCTTTGTTTGTTTGTTTAGCTTCAGCAGCAAAACTACAGGTTGAATTCATACCAAATTGGGTTTATACAGGGTGGGGAAGCAAAATTTACAATGAACATTTAGTTGTTTTTTCTCAGCAGGCACTACGTCAATTGTTTTGAAACCAAACATATACTGATGTCATAATCATACCTAACACTATTATCCATACCTTTTCAGAAACTTTTGCCCATATGAGTAATCAGGAAAGCAAACGTCAAAGAGTGTGTGATTTGCTGAATGCACTCGTCACACCAAAGGAGATTTCAAAAATAGTTGGAGTGTCCATAAAGACTGTTTATAATGGAAAGAAGAGAATGACTATGAGCAAAACTATTACGAGAAAGTCTGGAAGTGGAGGAAGCAACAAAAAACGTACCAAAGCTTTTATTAAAGCTCTCAAATCCAAAATCCTAAAGGATCCAACCAAATCCATGAGAAAAATGGTAATTGAACTTGAGGTAGACAACAAGACCCTTAGAAATGCAGTAAAATATGATTTGAAGTTAAAATCTTACACAAGAACACCAAAACACTTGTTGACAACAACAACAAATCCAACTTTGGCAATTTTTGGGAATCATGTTTATGGCCGCCTTCTAGCCCAGATCTAAACCCTCTGGATTCTGCTATTTGAGGCGTTTTAGAACATGCTACCAATAGAACATCACACAGCAATGTCGACTTTCTTAAAGATACTATTAAAGAAGAATGGGGGAAGTTGTCACCCGAATATTTGAGGAACACTTGCGCAAGTTTCAGGAAGTGTGTGAAGGCAGTTATTGAGAAAGAAGGACACATAGAATAAAAACATTTTCTATTATGTAAATTTTCTTGTGGCAAATAAATTCTCATGACTTTCAATAAACTAACTGGTCATACACTGTCTTTCAATCCCTACCTCAAAATATTGTAAATTTTGCTTCCCCACCCTGTAGATTGCCAGTGAACCAGAATAGATTTGATAATATTTTGGAAAGTAGGTCAAAGTTCAAATCTTTTATGAAGTTTTAAAATCTTTTTTTTCCCCATTTACTTATAATGGGTGAAATTTGTTTATGCTGTTTACATCTATGCTGACATCAGCGCACA
This sequence comes from Sphaeramia orbicularis, assembly GCF_902148855.1. Taxonomy (NCBI): domain Eukaryota; kingdom Metazoa; phylum Chordata; class Actinopteri; order Kurtiformes; family Apogonidae; genus Sphaeramia; species Sphaeramia orbicularis. The sequence goes on along the minus strand of NC_043962.1, from coordinate 47,078,642 downwards.
CATAGACATGATGACATCAGTTGGATCGATGCCAAAATAAGCTATATTACATGCGAGGGGAGGGGTTAGTTGTATCTGGCGCCACTTGTTATCTTTTATTTGGCCTATATATACTGATCAGCCATGACATTATGACCACTGACTGGAAAAGCGGTAATATTATTATTTTATTAAATGTATTATTTGTAATATTATTTCATTACAAAGGCACCTTTCATGGGGTTGGATATTTTAGGTAGCAAGTGAACATTTAGTCATCAAAGCTGAGGTGGTAGAAGCAGTAAAATGTGCAACGTAAGGAACTGAGTGACTTTGACCATTCCATACTGTAATGGTGATGACTGGGTCAGAGCATCTCCACAGGTGCAGGTCATACTGGATGTTCCTGGTTTGCAGTGGTTAGTACAGACCAAAAACAGACTAAGGAAGGATATCCCAATCTCAGGACAATTGAGCATGTGTGGGAAATGTTGGACAAATAAATCCAATCTGAGGTCTAGACCTCAGGTCAGACCTTTTTTTGTGGAAAAAGAGAGTCACTACATAATATTAGACAGGTGGTAATAATGTTCTGCTCCCATAGATGTTCCATATTCTTTAGACCAATTTTGGTAGGTTCTAATCACTTTACTTTGGGAATGTCCCCAAGACATGGAGATACCCTGAATCAGTGGTTTGGCGGTCATAATTTGTCCATGGTTAAATTTTGCTCAGTTCTGTTCTCTTGCTCGTTGTGCTGTTTCTAACACATCAATTTTGGAGGTAAATGTTCACTTGCTCCCTAATACTGTATATCCCACCCACTGACAGGTCCCATTGCAAGGAGATTATCAAAATTTATGCCACTTTGCCTCTCAGTGGTCAGAATGTTACAGCTGATCAGTTGTCATGTGTATTTCTTCATTTTTTTTTTTTATTTTATATCACAGATGTTCCAGATAAATGGAAATAGATCACCCAACAGCAATATGAAACACAAGGCACAAAAGCTGTGATTCACCAAAGACTTCCTTCTGAACTTATTATAATATTTTGCAACTAACTGCTCTAATTTGCAGCATTTATATTTGTCAGTATTTTTAACCCTTTATAGGGAACTCACAGAAATACTCTGAAATTCAACATTTCAACCTTAGTGTGTTATTGGAGGACATAAGAAGACTTTATTACTTTGTGAAATTTTTCAAAAATCTTTTATTGTCATGTAGAAAATCAAGGTCAATGAAGTTACCATATTTGGTTTCTTACCCTTAAAAGGTAAAAAAAAATAAAAAAATAAAAAAAATACAAGAAGTAAATACAAAAAATAAAAGAAAACACATGTAAGGTGATAGGAACATGTATTTTAGAACATTAGAACATCACTTTTAGATTATTAGACCAACATAAGCACTGATCCAGACACCTGTCAACATACACATTATCCCTTTGAACATCATTCCTTACATTAGTACCATTACTTCATGGTACCCAACAATTTCTTTTCCCCACTTTCCTCTGGGGGAGTGGCTACTGTTTCAGATGTAGCCACCTGGGGCCCAATGACGACTGGATCTGAGGTGACTCATCTGTGCCCTGTCCTGACCTGTGACCCTGGACCGTCTCTCTCACCCTCACCTGTCTGGATGGACCTCCTCACCTTCATCTGACTACATGGATCTGCAGCCAGCCTACTGCATCTTTACAGACTGGAACTACATCTGCAAATGGACATCCATCAGTCCCGATTTCATCTATAGCCTGTCCGTCCATGGGAGTGGATCTCTCCTTCGCTGTGGTTCTCCCCAGGGTGTCTCTTTTCCCACTGGGTTTCTGGAGTTTTTCCTTGCCGAGAAGGAGGGTCTAAGAACGGGGGATGCCCAAGACATTAATCCATTTCCTTCATCTACTGTTTATTTGACTGTTGTTTATTTTCATATTCAACTAATTCTGTAAAGCCCTGTGAGGCAACCTTGTTGTGATATAGGGCTCTACAAATAAAATTGAATTGAAATGAATTAACGAAGCAGTTACACTCACTGTTCATGCAGAGGTGGACCTTACAGACCCTGTAGACCACATTGGACCTGAGATTGTTGACTCACTGTAACTGTTGATGTCACTGTCTTCTACTGTGTGCGGAAATGACCAAAAATAGTCACTTGCCTGATAAAGGGTTAAGAATAAACAAAAATGCTCATTTGATCAAAAACCTCTGTTAATCATAAACCTAGTGGTTTCTCTAATATCTCCGGAGCTACAACACCTTGATGTTTCCAGATTGACCCCATCAGTTGGAACTATTAGTGGTAGAAGGCACTTGTGTCTCCTGTTGAGCCTGTCTCATTCCATCTTCTGTCTAGAGCCTTTTGAGATCAAAAGTGAGAGCAGCAGAAGTATATGCAGTGCAAAAGAAATGAGTTTGTGCAGAGAAAACTGGTTTAAAAGCAATCACATTTTCAGATAAGTGCTGTTACGATAAGGCTGAAATTTAGCACAAAAATGAATGTCTCTGCAGATGGTTTGGGTGGTTCCATACTTTATTTAACACCAACCTCACATTTTGAGCTGAGGTTTGGGTTTACACACTCTTCAATATTCAGAGAACATATCTATATTTTTTCCCAATAAAAACATGACAGAAGTCAAACAGTTGTGAATAATTATATTTCTAGTGCTCAAATCTGATTTTTTTTCATCTTCAAGTCAACTCTAGTAAACAGCAAGTTGTTAAGTGTTGTTGTGCATTTTCATAATGTAATACATGTCATTTTAATCTGACAGTTGTAGTTTTTTGTGTTTTTTACCAGTAATTTATAAATGTGAAGTATTTTTGTAAGTTCGGGTCTCAGGAAGACATCAAATTTGTCTTTCATAGCTGTAAAAGTTGAACACTAAAAAAAAAAAAAAAACACAAATTGATGCATAGAAATGAAGTGTTTAAGTCCCCTAGAATCCCCATGTACACACAAATCCTACATTCATGTTTAGTGTCATCATCAGGTCATAATTCCAGCTTGTCCAACTTTTTAATTTAATTTTGACCAAATGCCCTTAATTAGTCAGTCTTTTCCATTTCTTTTCCATGTTTTTTTTTTCTTTTGCCCCTGCTCTCATATGTATGTATGTTCTGTTCATACCTCTGTGGTTTCCCTCCTTTGGTCTTCTTGTGCATGTTTCAATTGGACTTGATTTTCCTTGGGTTTCTTTTACTGATTTCATTGATAAGTGTCCCTCTCAGCTACACCTGTGACACCTCTGAGACTCAAGTATTATATTGGGAGCATCTGAGCTTTCATCTTGGATAGTAGCCCTGCTTGTTACTTCCAACTTCTCCAGCTGCTGCAGCCAACATTACGTACTGTCCCTGTCAAATTGTGTCAAATTGTTCTGTAAAAAGGGTAAGGACTTCAACACCAGAATAATGAATTGAGGTGTGGCTCTGCTCTGAGGCAGTGGTGCTGCATTTGAGCAAATTAGATCTCACCTCTGAATATGCGTCGCAGTAGCAAAGATAATAGCAACAGTAATAAGGGGGCAGTGATGAAACAGTTGTAGGGATCGATGTAGTGTTTTTGAGCTTAGTTAATAGTTAACATGATTTCTATAATTTAAGAAATACACATAAGATCTTAATTATTTAAATATTTGTATTTATACAGTTGGTATTTCCATAAACAGGTAAATTGGACAGTAACTGAATCTGCTGCTGTTATTCACTTGCATTTACTTCAACATATGCCTTTCTGGATTCTGTCATGAGACAAAATAACCAAGCAATAAGTGGTACCAGGCACAACAAACCTCACACGTATTGTAGCTTATTTTGGCATCAGTCCAGCTGATGTCATCATGTCTATGTGTGTGCTGATGTCAGTATAGACATAGACAGCATAGACAAATTTCGGCCATTATAAGTAAATGGGGGGAAAAAAAAAAAGATTTTAAAAATTCATACAAAATTTGAACTTTGACCTACTTTTCCCAAAATATAATCACATCTATTCTGAGTCGCTGGCAATCTATAAACCCAGTGTGGTATAAATTCAATCTATAGTTTTGCTGCTGAAGTGTTAATAAAGAAAGAAACAAACCAAACCGAAAACAATACCCCTTGGGTAGGGTGATAAGAGCATTTTTCTCTCTTAAATTTTTTTTCAAGAAAAAAAAAAAACACCACAGAATAGACCTCCTGGAAAACACATCGCCTTACCCTTCAAATAGTCTATGTTATTTTTCCTTTAACTGATCCAGTCATATGAGCAACTTTGAGAATTTTTTGTTTTCCATTTTTCCCATTTTTTTCAACCTGTGCCCCTTTCAGTATGAGTCAGCCTTTGCAGTGTAAAACTTTATTTCATGATGATCCAATATTCATCCTTCATTGGTGGTTCTATGTTCCCTCCGTTCCTGATAATTGCTTTTTTCCTTACAACTAACAGGATGTTGACAAAATGACCATCATCCCTACTTACAGGGTGGGGAAGCAAAATTTACAATATTTTGAGGCAGGGATTCAAAGACAGTGTATGACCTATTAGTTTATTGAAAGTCATGAGAATTTATTTGCCACAAGAAAATTTACATAATAGAAAATGTTTTTATTCTATGTGTCCTCCTTCTTTCTCAATAACTGCCTTCACACGCTACTGAAACTTGCGCAAGTGTTCCTCAAATATTCGGGTGACAACTTCTCCCATTCTTCTTTAATAGTATCTTCCAGACTTTCTCGTAATAGTTTTGCTCATAGTCATTCTCTTCTTTACATTATAAACAGTCTTTATGGACACTCCACCTATTTTTGAAATCTCCTTTGGTGTGACGAGTGCATTCAGCAAATCACACTCTCTTTGACGTTTGCTTTCCTGATTACTCATATGGGCAAAAGCTTCTGAAAAGGTATGGATAATAGTGTTAGGTATGACTATGACATCAGTATATGTTTGGTTTCAAAACAATTGACGTAGTGCCTGCTGAGAAAAAACAACCAAATGTTCATTGTAAATTTTGCTTCCCCACCCTGTACACGTTCATCTGTAAAATTGGAAAGACACAGAATCTTCTAAGATGTTATATCCTGGTATTTGCTGTGAGTTTTTACATTTAATTTCACAAAACACAGTTATTCCAGTAGTTTTCCAACAACAACATATGCTTTACATTCTCCATCATTTCTAATGTTAGTTTAGTGAGGAAATGCACCAGGTTTTTCCAGGGGAAATTCCATCCAGATTTGTAGATTTGTGGATCTTTGATGGATCTTACATACTTTGCCATTCATCTTCTGCAATTTCTGTACTAAGTTCCTTCTCCTCCTTCGCTCTTATATACTTAATTGAATGTGTCTTTGAGTTTTTAGTGCTTTATAACTTCCTGCATTCTGAGTGGTCATATTGTTGCTTCTGATTGGCTGTATAATCACATGGAAGTCTGAACTCAGGAAGGGATGTTGCTTGTTGTAACATATGAAGACTCAGTGGAGTTTGACTCTTCAAATGAATCCTTTGTCCGCTGTTATGTCTTATCAAATGTAATCCATCATCACCTACCAAACCTTCACAATGGTCCTTGCAGAAGAATTGCTTTCAGTCCATAATGGCCGGGCTGGGAATGCCTTCTGTAGAAGAGAACAACGAAATAACTTTCAGTTCTTTGCAATCTAACATCTTAACTTTAACTCCAAAATGAACCCAAGGCAGACATTTTTTCAAGGGCTGACATACTAACTGGTTAGTACATTCTGCCCCAAAAAACCATGACATTCACCAAGTCACCAACACCTCTTTTAGGGTTGAGGTTAGAGTTAGGTTATATGTGAACTATGTTTAAACTGATGTAGTTTCAATTGCGTTTTAGACACATGTTAAAAACTAAAACTACAAGATGTTACCTTTGAAGATAATGAAGCCTGATAACATGGACGTTGCACTTCCTGTTCTTCTGTGTAAGCGAAACCATAAGCTTATGCTTGGGTGGAAGAAAAGAATGAATGTTTAGAGACTAAACATACTATGTGATTTTTTTCTAGACTTCATTCTAGTCTCTTTGGGGGTCCTTCTTTACTTTATTCTTCTGATAATAACATCTCAGCGTGAATAAAAGTTTTGATGGTTGCCAAGCTTGACTTTCAATACTTCTGTTTATTGAATAAATACTTTTTTTCCCTGACCAGAAAATTTGAATGTAGTTGTGACAATTAAGTTACACCAAGGCTGTCAAATGAATTTGTTTCTCAAATGCTTGATGAAATTTATGGTTTGCTGAGTCAGTAATGCTTGCACTTGGTATTCACTCACCCATGACCCAGCATGCTCCCACAGCTCCACCCCAAATTGAGAGCTGAAGTCCCACCCTTTCCACTTGTGTCTCAGGGAATTTATTTCTGAGAATATAATTTTTTTACTACAGTCAGTGGCAAGAGACAAATAAAATGTTTTTTTTTTTATCCTTTTTGAATTATTACATCAGCCTATTTACATATATGATGTTTGTCAGTTTAAATGTTAATTTTAGATATAAAGAAAGTCTCCATTTGTGGTAAAACTGTTGAAGTAACAGACTGTGACAATACAATAAATACAAAGAGGACACACCTGAAATTTGTGCAGGTGATGTCACTGTTACTGTCTCTGTCCACGGTTGGTTCAGAGTTGCTGAATTATGTCCCTGCAATTTCAGCTAGTGATTTCTTCTTCTTTTTATATTTTTCACCTCGCTTTTGACGATCGAAGCAAAATGTGCCAAGACAATAGATATTTGGATATTTTGGTGTTGTAGATGTGTATCACATGCCACAAGACATGTAGTTCCTGGAGCTTTTTAACACAAAACTCAACATTTCTTCACTATTTTTACAACAAACCATGACTTTCATGACTTATAAAATTATCTTTTAAACTGACAAACATCAGTATGTGGCAAAATTCAAACACGATCAAAAAAATCATTTGTCTCTCTCCACTGACCAGTTGTTTAGAATTTTTCCGAAGTCCGGTCTCAGGAGACAGGATTCTGGTTCTCCATGTAGTCACTCTGTAGTCTCAAAATGTAAGCTCAAAACAATGGCCCAGTTTTTGTTTACAGTCTACAGTCTGGTGTGTTCTTTACTGAGACTCTGGTTGACTTGTGAGCTGAATCACTGCTTTGTTGTGTAATCCAGTTTGCACTCACATTAAGCATACCTTTTTTTTTTTTACAGATCACACAGAGCTGTGCCAGCAAAAACAGTTAATTATCAAAGTCAGACCTGAAATGCCTTGTCTGATTTACAGCCACAACTTAACCAATTAAACAGCACAACTCCACAGAGGAAACAAACGTTCAGGCTGCCTGGGAGCTTAATGGGGAGCCACTGCTTGTCATGGCTTGCCTCGATAATCAAGACTTACTTTGCAAGACAGAAGCATTGCAACAAGTCAATTAGACTATTATTAAGTCTTAAAATGTCTTAAAGCTACTCAACAAATATGTTGCACTAGTTGCTAAAAATATACACTCTAGAGCAGGCTTTTCCCTTTTCATTTCCTCTGTTTCTTGCTTAAATGTTATAAATTTACACTTACAGTCTAAATTATGAATACAGAATATGAATTACTAATATGAATTAATTTATACAATTTCCCAGTTTGGGATCAATAGAGTCTATCTATCTATCTATCTATCTATCTATCTATCTATCTATCTATCTATCTATCTATCTATCTATCTATCTATCTATCTATCTATCTATCTATCTATCTATCTATCTAATCTTATCTTTTGCAGATTAGGCATCAGTTTGTGTGAAGTAATTGGAGTCAGTGGTTCCAACAACACTCTTATGATCTGCTTGTGATTTAGCAATTAGGTTTGAGGCAAAGACGAAGAAAAAATTCCTGGAGGTGTCAGTAATTTCCAAAGCCATGTAGTGTGTCTCATCTAATGTATTATGTACAATGGCCCCAACTGTTGTGTCTAAATAGCTTGTAGCATCCTTTAAATCAAGCATGTTAATGATCAACTTGTAAACACTGGGATTTGACCCATTTGGAAAAGTTACACTCAACGTCCATGAAAATGTGTGTAGAATAAATACTTTACTCTTACATAGTCATGATCATTTGGTCAACATCTTAAAATGCACACCATAAAAATATATCCACATTGGTATGATGAACAAAGTGATTTAGAATATTATTTAGTAAACTTAAAGTATATAATACAAGTTAAAGTAATTAAATGGGCTGACCTGATTTACATATTTATTTTAATTTTTCTTCTTGTGGATAAATAAATAAAGCTGACCTGTATTTACTTTAATCAATTTCATTACATGAGAAAAACATTAAAACTTGTCAGTTCATGTTAAAAAAATGTCGCTATATTTACTCACAATAATATAAACACATATATAACAAACACTTCTTAGATTTACCTGAATAATTTAGCATATTTTCATGCACTTTTTAAAAGAAATTTAAATTTGTTCCATATTAGGTGTAATTTTGTTGCCACTGTTTTCTGTTCTACTCTCTAACATCTCTATTTCTCAAGATTCCATAAATGTTTTATAGGTAGTCATTGCAAATGCATGGAAACTATGAGCTACATTTTTTTCTTCTAGCAACAGCTTTTAATCAGCGACATGTCATCACTTTGTGTTTACAAATGAAATATTGTATAAAAAAGCAACAAAATCAGGTTTAAATCAAACTGACTCCAACAAAATTAATCAGTTTGATTTTAATTTTAAAGTCTACTCATTGTTTAATTATGAAATGTTCTGCTTAAATTGTTCAAAATGTCGTCAGTAAATTATTTAAATACATTCATTTTAAATTAATATTTGTCGAAAGTATATTTTATTTTGTTACCATGTATGTTCCATGTTCTTACTGAGTCAACCAAGTCTTATCTTTCACAGTGCAGTTAAACACATGCACTTATTTTTCATGTTAGACACAAAATACCATCAAAATGCCTTAATTTGTATTTTTCTTGAATGATAATATGGTCTTTCAGAATTTTACAAATTTGCTCAATTTTTGAGCAAATACACATTTGGCTATCTAAAATTAGACACTCTTATCATGAATATCATTCTGAGAGTATAGCAATAAACAAAATTTATTCGAATCTTTATTTGCTTCTTTTAAAAAATCTGCGTTAATTGTCAGAATGAGTCATTTCATTCTTACGGTAATATGTAATTTTTCCCTCACCATATGGAGCAATTCTTCATTCAACCACATGGGGTCACTGTTGGTACTAAAATGACAAAACATTAACAAAACCATTGCGTTCCGGTACCTCAGTTGTCGAACTTTGAGGGTTTAAGCCACTGGATATGGTAAATCTTAAGAATAAAACGTCCATAATTACGTACAAAGTAAACATATAACCCAGCATTCATAGAGTTTGAGGTTCCTTATTGTTCACCAGTTGCTCTTTCAGTCATGAGATCAGAGTGGGCCCGCCTCCAACCTCTACGTGTACCCTCCCGCGCAAAGGTATCTGGGAAACTGAGTCCACGCTCTAAATAATTCAAGCTCCCATTCCCTTCTCCTCCTCCGCTAACAAGATGCCGGCCGTACATCACAAACTGCTTCTAGAAGACGCTTTGCAGGACAGTCCGCAGGTAGGCCAGTGCGGGTTTTAGCTCATTTAAAGGCACAAATGTTAAATTAAACGCTGTTACGAGCTCTGGAGTTAGCATAGTAGCCAAGCCTATCCTGTCCCCGGTGAAGGCTGTTTCCACTGGTCGGTGACAGCTCTCAATTGACACATTGTTTTTATGGGAATGTAATCCTATGTCAGAAGTGGCTGCACCCCTACGTTTAAATAATTCTCTAGTTTCACCTGTACGTATCATATAATTATAAATTTCGACGTTAGTGGTCCTGTGTTGTGTTTACAAAGCTACCGCTCGTCATAGGGCTTCCCTCTCCGCCAAAGGGGACAGTCTGGGTGTGTATTCAGATGTCACCCTTATATCTCATCCTGAATTCTTCCCCTGATTGCATTTTATCTACGACTATCTATCACATCCGTATGGATTTTGGGCTACACCTAAATATGTGGTCAAACTGGGCCTGATTCACAGGATGTGGGAGGGGTTTCCAATATCAGGCTCCCCTAGAATTAGTCAATAGTCTGCAACAGGGCAGAATGAGGAGAGCATGGGAATGAATGCACAATATACCAATATATGCTATGATGCATATGTGTGTTTTTAACAGATCCAACTCTTCGGTGATTATTCTTAAGTGCAGTTTCTGTCTTTCCATTTACTATAACAAGAAATTATGCCATGCTGTTCATAAGGATCATAAGGTAAAATGTACACAGCCTGTATTCTAGTTATTCTTAGGTAAGAACAGGGTTGACCAGGATAAAATGAGCTGTTTCTATAGCCTGCAGTAAGTTAACTGAGGCAAACTGTAAACAGACTTAACCTGGGTGTGTTCCTCTTTGCTCTATATGCCCCACCTTGCTGCACCTGTTTAATGAAAAAAAAAAAAAAAAAAAAAAACACCCAGGCAGGAGTTCTTCAGTTTGCACAACCAGCCTGCAGTAAAATCATCATTAAGCCTTTTGTTTTACCTAAGTATGGCTCCACCCAGAATTTTTGTTTTCATTGACAGTTAATCTTTCTAATTGTTTGTTCTGTAAAATGTCACAAAATGTTAAAAAAAAAAAAGTGTTTCCCAAAGCCCACAATAAATAGATTATTTAATCCACATACAAATACATTCATCTCACTGTCACAGAGGAGGAATGAAATTAGAAAATAGAATCCAAACTGAGAATGAATGACAGTGAGAATCTAGTCTTTTTTCCGGTAAAAATGACTCAAAGCAAAGAATGCTAGTTGAAGATTTATTTATTTATTTTGTAGCTACCTCACTTTAGTATGTTTTTGATGCTACATCCACTCTCATTCTCTGATTGTGTGTGTGTGATTGATTTACTTCAGTCACATTGTAGATTTCTTTCCATTAAGCTATCATCAAGTTTGTTGGAGTTAACATTACTGTTAAAGTGCTGGTATATAAATATATAGTCATCCATAAAATGTAGACTAAATCAATTCAAATTATTATTCTTTTTTTATGGCACTGTTTGAAGGATTACATGTGGACTTTGCACTTGTCTCATTAGTCAGTGTATTTCACTTTTCTGTCTTATTAGTGTAATGTGAAAATCTGCATATGTAGATTTCTAAAATGTTGTAATTGTAATAATTTAGTGCATGTGCAATGTTTTAGTCAAATTATGTTGAAGGTGTACCTGAAACTTCATCATCCCAATGAAATCAGCCTAAAGCTCCCCTGAAACCTATAGAGAAGCCTGCCTTAAACTATGTTTACAAAGCAGCTGTTAAAAGATGTTGAGCAACAGGAGCATTTGACAATAATTACAATACATGAAGCCCAACATCAGGGTTATTAAATACAGATTTACAAAACAAGATGAGACTTCAAGTAATGTGTCTAAGTATTCTGTTATATTGTTTGTTTGTTTGTTTTTTCAGAAAACAGTGAAAAAGGTGTTTTATAATCTGTCAGAGAGCACTTAAACACCTTCACATTGCGCCATAGATATGCTATTTGTTAACATACCATATTTGTAAAACTCCAAGCAGCATGTTTTACAACTAACTGACTAATTATGCAATAACTTAAGCTCTATTAATAACAGTCTGACTGTTCAATCCTTCACCATGTTCATTAAAATGGTGTGAAATGTTTTGTCATGCAGACTCGTTCCTTGCTCAGTGTGTTTGAAGAAGATGCTGGGAATCTTACAGACTACACCAACCAGCTTCTGCAGTCAATGCAGAGGGTATTTGGAGCTCAGGTACTTCAGAAAACAGACACACACTCTCACACATTTATTTCCTGTTAGCTGTGTGTACTTGTGTGTCTGCATGGAGTCGACTTTTGGTTGAACATTTGCATTATCGAACCCCTGCACTGTTTTAAGTAACTGAACTGAGACAAATATACCAAATATATTATCATACGTTGATTAAGTATCAATAAATAATATCGGGTTGAATGGAGCATTATGTAGAAATATCTGATCAGTTATATTCTTGACCTTCAGGAAGATAAATGTGTCACCATTATCTGTGATCAAAGGTCAGACTAGCGTTGGAAAAATAGCTGATCATGTTATCCCTGAAAAAATATATTTTGTGCAGTTTGATCAGTAGTGTTTTGCATTCAGGAGAGAAAAAAACTCCCCTTGTTTTCTGTAGATTCTGCCTTAACACAGAATCTCCATGTATATTGCAGTCAAACTACATTCTCAATTTGTCTTCCAAAGAGTTACAAAACTTATCCAACACAACTTCATACCTTTTTTAACAGGTCTACTGGTGGGTCTGGCATTTATGTGATGCATGAATTCACCTTTATCATGTCGAAGGTGTGAAGAGAGAATTGCATGTACTCTGTCTAAAACTATGTCATCTGCTTCATTTTGCTTCTCAGAGTGAGATGGGATTGGCCACAGAGCAGCTTTCCCAGCAACTCCTGGCATATGAAAAAAAAGTACGTAAATGCGCCTTACTTTCCTCCATTTTCAATATCAATTTGAACAAAAGAATTCATATCACCAAGCTAATGAACTATACAAACTTTATGTATGACTGCAGCAAAATTGTAACAATGGAACTTCATACTGTATTCTGGACATTGCTGTTGCTATGTACATTTTAATTAAGACTTGGTTTTCAACCTGGAAAAGTATAGGCTCCTATTTTGAAACATGATTAATTGCAGTATCCAATTTGCAAAGCAAAAATTAAGCATCAACTGAAGTGGGACCAGCATTAATATTTAACCTTGAGGTGTTATATTTCAAATAGCTCCCACTGTGTTTTAAGGACTTTATTTTTTATTTTAGCTGCTAGTTGTAACGCTAACAGTGTGCATTCCTAAGTTCTGTTAAGACATACAGAATATGTATTAATGAAATTAATTAATTTACTGCTGTTTGAGTCTCGGAGTGGAGTGTCAGTGTAGCAGATGAGGTGGGAAGGTATGGGGTTGTCATTTGCATGTTCATCCTTGTTTTCAGTCAGTTTGTATTAAAGAGCCTTTAGGATGAAGAGCCTGTTTGAAGTTGATTATGGAAGTATTTTTATGTAGCAAACAAAAACACCAAAATTAAATATTTACTATAATCAACAACAAGCCTATTAAACAAATCTTAAATAGTGCTAGATCCCTTCAGTTCATGATTTATGAGGAAAAACTGTCCTTTAATGGAGGCACTTTTAACAAAGTACACAACTCAGCATCTTAGCATGAGGTTTATTAGCATCTTTGGCATCATTCCATGAACAGTGTACCAGAATTCCTGGCAGGAAAGGGTATTTTTAACTTCCTAGCTTCTTGTATTGGCTGGATTTATGCAACATTCTGCAGTTTGTGGATTCAACCTGCCTCTCTCACTTCCTCTTCTTCTGTCTAGAATTTTGCCCTTGGAAAAGGTGATGAGGAGGTAATCACCACACTGCAGAGCTTCGCCAAGACCGTAGGGGAGGTGAGAACTATATCTGCAGTTTTTGAGGTTTTATGTGTCTGATGAAGTGGAAGATAAACTGTTGTCCACTAGCTGTTTTTTTATTATGTTATAAAGAATGTTGCACCTGAGCTTAGCTAGCACAGCAGGGAAAATGACCTCCACAAAAAGACCTGGTTATTATCCTCCCTCTAAGTCCAGAAATGATTGTAAATGGAGGCTAAGAGGGGAATGGCAAGGTGGGTCTGATGCCTATTGCTCCGGATGTACAGAAGGAGGCAGCGTGTGGGGAATGATGAAAGAAGGGGAGTGAAGGTATACAGACAAAACAGATGGATGTGTCACTTTAAGCCTTAGGGGTCCATGAGCCTGCCCAGTCAGCACTCAGATGGATGGAGGATGCACACGTATGCACACATATGTTCAGAGGACACAGGTTGATTGTATGTTTGACCTTACCTCATCATGCACAGAGGAAAAGCCGATTTCATACGAACTTTACCACATGCTGAATCATTCAGATTAAACTGGATCTGAACTGGTGAGTGTCGCTTCTTGGTAAACCCAAAGAATTACAGTAGCATTTGTTTGCACGTGTATTATACAGACCTGTTTCCAATATCCGAGTAAACAGCAGGTTTCATTATTCTCCTCACAAAAGGCATTGTTTCGCAATATGAGCACTTAATGATGTAGGGAAGGCACTGGCTGCAGTTACGCACCCATATCGCTGAAAATGTTACTTTCCAGCTTGCTGCAGGAATAGCTGGCAGCAGATGTCACTGTACTTATTAAGACACATTCAAATCCCTCAAGATGTTTGGCTCGGGTAAATGTTCCCTTTTTGTCTCGGTGCAACGCTTGATATTTTTCTGTGTGTTTGTGTCGTCCAGCTGAACTCGCTCCACTCCGAGCTGGCCAACCAGATGGCAGACAGTATGGTCTTCCCCTTGATCCAGTTCCGAGAGAAAGACCTCACAGGTAGGGATGTAGACATATTCAAACACATGCAAAAGTTTATTATTGTAATAAAATTTCCATACAATTAGAAATAACTACTCTGTTATCTGTAATTGTGCTTAGTATCAAAGATTTTGTTAAATGTAAAAGAACATGGTTTAAAAGACAATATATGGTGAAGTAAGTCTGTAGACAACTGTCAACAAGCAGCCTGGTTATCTTCTTTAACAAAGCAATAATCGATTTATAGAGATGCTAATGTCCTTAAGTTGTGTCAACTCACTATACATTTATTGTTTCAGAGATAAGCACACTAAAGGAAATATTTGGCATCGCCACTGATGGTAAACACTAATCTCTAATCTTCAGTTTTGGACAACAGTTGCAGCAGGCTTACAGTCATTATTCTCTGATCCTGATCCGCTCTTTTCTGTTGTGCAGAGCATGAGGCAGCTATGGTCAAGTACAGCCGACTGCCGAAGAAGAAGGAAAATGAGAAGGTAAAGTGACTGCAGAAGTGCTCTCTCGGTTTCCCTTATAGAGGCTTTCTCTCATTGATCACGGCTATAAAAGGCCCTACAGTGCAGTAATGAGCTGGTAATGCAGTGAGAGTGTTGTTTTTCTTAGTCGCTGGAATACAACACAGATTTCATTACTGTAGATTGGATTAAATATTCCATGCACATGCACGTTACTGTTGTAGTGCAACTATCACAACATTGTGGACTATAAAGACTGCAAAGATAGAATTGTTTGGTTGTTTGTGTTCAGTGTATGCAGTAGCATGTATTGGGCTGTTCAACATAATGCAAATCTATTTCTTATTTGTATGTGTGGAGGGGAAAAACAAGTGTTTGCATATGTATGATGTTTGTGTGTGTGTATGTATGTGCGCAGAGATAGATTCCACAGTGAGTGTATGCTGGACACATATATTTGCATGGTTAACCCTCTTTTGTCTTGTCAGCTGAAGTCAGACATGGTGAAGGAAGTGGCCTACACCAGAAGGAAGCAGCACCAGGCCTCACTGCAGTATTACTGCGCCCTCAACGCTCTGCAGTATCGCAAGAGAGTAGCCATGCTTGAACCAATGCTAGGCTACACACAGGCACAGGTACTTCGCAGCTGTCAGCCTCTTTATCAGAACAGTATTAAAATGAACTCTTTAACCCTTGAAGACCTAAAACTATTTTTGTGGTGGATTCCAAATACATTTTTCTCTCTATTTAACCTTTCCTAAATGATTTTTCATCATTTATTATCATATTATCCTCTGCATTTTAGATCTTTCAGTGAAAATCAGGTGTTTTTCTGTATTAAATTTATTAATCATGTGGATGTTAGAGTAAATTCAAAATTGATTATCAAAACGCAGGTGACTGAAGAAGAAATGACTTTTTCAGCAAATATATCATTAATTGAATGTAAAAATAAACAGTTATTTCTCAGACTACATGGGTTTTATCGATGAATCCATGTTGCAGAAGATGAGGGTGTTTCTACATTCACTACAGAGTCAATGAATGTCTAAATGGGCTAAAAAGCTGAGAAACTACATTTCATTCATTCATTCATCCATCATCTGAACCCGTTTTATCCTCACTAGGGGTCGAAACTACATTTCACCTGAATTATTTTAATGTATTGATGTTATTAGTGGTCTAAAAGCTGTTCAACATTTGATCAGTGGATGCATTTGACATGATTTTTACTGGCAGATGTTTAGATCTTTCAGTTCTGTTCAATTCTTTATTGTCTTTGTATAAAAAAAAAACAAGATTGTTGTTCAGGCATCTTTCAAGCAGGAATAGCAAGGCAGAGTTAGATATACATGAGACTCCCATATTGAAACAACTGTTCATTTTCATAGTACACAACGGTATTTTGAAGTTGTTAATGTGTGTAATGCATTGCAACAATAGGCTCACTGTAATATTATAAAGATGTTACCTTGTAATTGATTTCTTTTCTGAAAAGTCTCTTAAATATACAAAGAAACAGCAACTATAAAAATAAAAGAAATGCACATTTAATGACTCTGTTATCTTTAAACTCTTAGATCAGCTTCTTCAAGAAAGGAATTGAACTGGTGTCAAAGAAGATGGACAACTTTCTCGCCTCTGTGTCCAAAATGACACAAAAGTAAAGAAAATGTTTTCATCATTTGTTAAAATATAATGTTAAGGCATCGTAGCTTAAATTTTTACACAGTAATAGTGACAGTCATCAAATAGTCATTTGTTGGTGTAAGTTTGGAAGGCTTTTGCCGTCCTTAAAACGTATGTCCCGTCTAGTATCCAGGTCCAGCTGGATGCAGAGGCGGAGGCCATGCGTGTGTCCCAGAGGGAGCTGCTGTCAGTTGAGGACACCGTCTACATGCCAGATAAGGACAATGATCCTGTCAATCGTACACTTATCCAGAAGGCTGGCTACCTCAACATTAGGAAGTAAGATTAATGACACTCATTATAGCCCTGGCGCAAATCTAAGCACATTTCCTATACATGTGGAACCTCTATCTAGTCAATATGTTGTGGGGTGACTGAAACGCTTGGAAAACTGCTTTGAATATGTCCACTTTTTGCACATCTGGCATTTTATTTCCTTTATTATTTTGTTTTTGAATTCAGTCTAGTGTGTTAGCTGTGGCAGCTACAGCAGGATTTTGAGTATCAAAATTACCCATGCAAGTAAGAACCAAATACTGCTTCTCTCAGTAAAGTCGCACAAAATACACATCAACACAGTAAACAATAAGTCTGCCAATGAAGGCAAGGTGGGTCAGGTAACATGTTGACAGTGTGCGCTGTCAGCTTATTGCAGAGTGGATGTATGAGAAGGGAAAACTTCCTTAATGGCTTCAGGGTGTAGAACTGCAGCGTAGCCCGCAATGTGATTTAGTGAAATGTCAGCGCTGTCAAACTCTGTCTCTCCCTCATATACATCCAGAGTCTTTGACAAATGTCTGTGGCACCAGAGAAAAGGTTTCCACAGAATGCCATTCTGTTTAATGACACACACTGCCAGCAGCCTCAAATGCTTGTCAAATGGAGTCCAGAGAACATTTACTATTTGGAATACTTAGTCAAAGTAAGAGTCTGAGTCACATACAGGAGCATGAGCCGTCCTCTTCCTGGTTAATCACAGGAAGTTTATTTGGAGTATTTTCTAAACACAGTGTACAAAACAAGCCACTTAAATGAGTCATACACATGTAGCAATCACAGTCAAATTGTAGTTTATTTGTACTTTATTTCACAGAAATGGTAAAAGCCAAACTTCAAATCCAAAACAAATCAATTACACAAGAAGAAGCAGAAAGAAGACCCACAAAGATGATCAACAAACTCCTAAAGAGAAACATGGAGGACAACTTGAGCACTTAAATATAAGAGAAAACCTCTTTTTATGTTGAAAGCAACTGTTTATAGAAAAGAGGATTATTAAGTATTAACTTGGAGAGATGAAAATATTTCTATAGGAGTAAACAACAGAACAGAGATGAGAAATGTTTATGCCCAAGCAAAGAAAGCGTAAATGCACCTGTTACGCACACAGTTGTTAAGAGTTTCTGCAAAAATATGTTGTTTTTTTACCTTTTTCTCTAAAAACTTAATGATTGTCATGTTCATGTTTAGTCAGTTATTTAAATACAAGAAATGAAAGCAGTAGTAACAGAAAATGATGTATGAATAAACTTCAAAATTAAAATTAAAAATATTCATGTCCCCAAGAATAATTTTCATTAGCATAAAATTACTCATCACAGTTATGAGGATAGTTGTATAACTGACTGTACGTGTGTTTGTCTGAAAAACCTTGGATTTGTGTTTGAACAATGACATTAATTACATTTTAGCAAGGCAGCCTTTAACTGCGTTAAACATTTGGACGCTTTTACAGAGTAACAACCATTTAATTAATTTAGTGTTAAGTGAGTATTTTGTGTTTTATGTATTAAATGCAAAGAGATTATTGCTTAAAATGTAATATCACAAATTTTGGTGAAATGTAAAAATATAAAGATGGAACTGAGAAGGTCCCGTAACATCATGAACGTCATTATAAAGCAGAGAACAAATAAAATCCAAATACATTCTATTTGCTCAATTTGACAGTAAGGGACAGGATACATATCACTATGAACATATTATCCAAAAAGAATCATGGGAATTCTGGAATCTAAACTGAGAGAAAGCAGTTAGCTTATTTATATACATTCAAATGTGTTTTTTTTTTCTTAACTTCAAAACATCTTATGGAGTAGAAAAACAAAATATATGGGCAAAAATAGGGGCTCATTACAAAAAGTGCCATCTTACAGGTTATACATATCGTTAGCCTCATAGCATAATTGCCTAAGTCATATTTTTACCTCTGCCAGGAGGTATTGTGATCACTTTGCTTTGTGTGTTTGTGTGCATGTTTGTTTGTTTGTTAGCAAGATAACTCAAAAAGTTATGGACAGATTTTCAGGAAGTTTTCAGGAAATGTTGATACTGGCACAAGGAAGAAATGATAAAATTTTGGTGGTGATCGGGGGAGGGGGGGCAGATCTGTTTTGGCAGAGGTCTGCGCTCTTCGAGTGCTTTTCTTGTTGGCTTTGGCTTTACTTTCCTAAAACTACTGCTTCATTTTATGCAGATATCACAATTTGGCCAAAAATATGACTTAGGAAATTATGCTATGAGGCTTACGATATGTAACTGTAATATTAATTGTTGATGTAAACTACAAATTCCAGCAGATTTGTTTTTTTTTTTTTTGCCTAAACACAAATAAGTAAATCTAAATTGTCCCAAAATTGATATTTATTGTCACAAATGTAAAGACTTTTTGACACATTATCATCAGTAAAAATCATTCCGTGACCTTCATAACAAATAAAACATAAATCATGAACCCCACCCCCCTCTTTTTTTCTTTTTTATTTACTTTTTAAATGAAACTCAACACAAGTGAACTGTATTATGTTAATGTTTGCTCCTGGAGGATTCTGTTGGTGTCTGTGAATTGGCTTTTTATTACACCAACTCTAAATGTGAAGTGTCATGACATAACTTTTGTTATGATTTAGCATGATATAAATAAAATTTGATCGATTGATTAGCACAATATATTACTGGATTTCACAATGAAAGTATTCAGACTTTCCACAGGTACAGTTACTGAAAAACCTCATAGGCAATGAATGGACAAAGGACAGACAGACTCAAATTCTTGAATTTCTTATTATGTAACACCAGGGTTTTTCCTTGGATTTCAGAGGCTTAGGTGCTGTTTGGGTTCTAGTGTTTCTGCTAAATTTATGGAAGACGTACGGTGCGGGATGTGGGATCTGGAAGTCCTTGTAAGACAATTGTATTTTTTTTTTAAGATAAATGAATTATTTAGCATTATTTTTGCCCATTTTACTATCTATTATGTTACGGGTCCCAGTATGGTACCACAGTAACAATGTACGAGTCTGTAAAATACAGATAAAGTTCAGCAGCAATGAAGACACGGAGTATTCAGTTCTTCCAGATTGTGTCTGATGCGTGGGCAGAAGTTCCCACCTGAAACCATCTGGAGTGCAACTGCTTCCGTAACAAAGGTTCTACCTGGATGCTGCTTACATTTATCATATTTTTTTCATAATACACATGAAATATAAAATGAAGTGGCTGTCAATTAATTTACCAGAGCAATTTTAAACCTCGTCAAACAAAGGAAATTATTTTCCAGCTGCCTAAATTGAATACAATGCAAAAATGGTCACGGTATTTTTAGCATGTCAATTATGTGTCTAAAAATTTAGAAAAGCACCCAAATCATCTAAAACAAACCACAGAGAGAAGTCATTTCATTTTATTTTGATTAGTTCAGTGTTCATTTGGTGTCCAAAGTGGTTTGGGTGCTGCACTTAAACCTTATGATTTGTAGTAAAACCTTAAAAAGTAATCATAGTGTAGATGATGTGCCATTATATTTCACCCTACTGTGCGACTCTGATTCATTCTCTGGTGTTTCCTTCCACGTGTCAGTAAAACGGGCCTGGTGACCACCGCCTGGGACAGACTATTCTTCTTCACTCAAGGAGGGAACCTGATGTGCCAGCCACGGGGGGCAGTGGCAGGGGGAATGGTGCTTGATCTGGATAACAGCTCCGTCATGGCTGTGGAGTGCGAGGACAGACGCTACTGCTTTCAGATAACCTCCCCCTCAGGCAAAACGTATGTACATTTACCCCCACCACCAACAAACTGACAGGAGGTTTAGGGTCTTTTATTTTTTATCTTCTGCTTAATTTTTCCATTTCTTGCTTCCAGGTCAATGATTCTACAAGCTGAGAGTAAAAGAGAATATGAAGAAGTAAGTGTGAGAGCATCCAGCTGGTTTTGTCTTATCCATCTCATTCTTTTACATCCCAAAGAAATCTACCAGTACAAGTATTGTGTCAGAAAAAAGAAGGAACTGTCGAGATTAATTAAGACTGGTTTTCATGTTTGGTTTTGTGTTTGGACACATCTGACTGGCCCATCACAGCTCGTATCAGTCAAGTGCTTTCAGGCAGCTCATGTCTGACAAACAATGAGCCCTAATGTGGATGTCCTGTGTTTATTTCTCAGTGGATTTGCACAGTGAACAACATCTCCAGACAGATCTACCTGACTGACAACCCAGAGGTAACGAACATTTCAATCCTTCTAAAATATGCGCAAACACATCCTATCAAACACACAACTAAAATAAACATCTGAGCGTAATCTTTAATCAGTAGTCGTTGGTTAGACATTTCTGAACATTGCTGGGATCTGACAGAAAAGAGCCACATGTTGCTGTTTGTACAACATTTATTATACTTACTTTGCAGTAAACTACTGATTTACATATGAAAATGAACAGTGTTGCTCTCATGTCCCCTTGTAGATCCTGCCTTATCACAGCTGTATTATCTTTTCTGCTTTCCAAACCTATCTTGCATGTGTACAGAAGGACTGACTAAATATTTATGGAGGAGCTGTTTATTTTCTGTAGCAAACATGAGCTTTACCCAGAACCAATTGGTCTTCACTCTGCAATCATTAGAAATCAGAGAATTTGGTCAATAATGATTATTATTTTGTGTCAACACTCTTGGTGTAGTTTTACATATTTAATCATAATATACCTCATTAATAATGCAATTCTAATTATGTAAATATGTATATAGCCTATAGAGCTTTATTACATATTACTATTATTTTTTTTGTATTGTTTGCTTGTTTTTTGCACTACCTTATGCATGCACATTTTCTTTTACTTTATCCTGTTCCTTTCTTGACCAGAGAATTTTCCCATTGTGGGATCAATAAAGTTTAATCTAATCTAAGAGCAAAAACAGACAACTTTCAGTGGAAATATTATTACTGGATGTCCAACTGGGAAATGTATTTAAGGCTTCAACAAATTTTAACAGCAGAAAGTTGTAGCAACAAGTGAAATTATTGAATGCATGGAATTTAGCTCAAGTAAATAAAAATGTCAGGTTTTTCAACTTTTGAAGTTTTAGCACTGGTGTCATACATGTCTTTTTTTTTTAAATTCTAAATGCATTCAAATATTGTAAATGCATGACTTTGACTCCCTGTCTGGAGATATTCAGTTAGAAAATGATGGGTCAGGGTTAGAGCATATTGATCTAATTCTGGTATAAATGTCAATAACTGAAAAAAGGATTAGGAATTCTTGTCCAATACAGATATTTAAAATTACATTTTGCTAACCAATGTACTCTGTTCCTTTATTTAGGGTTGTTTTTTTTTTTGTTTTTTTTTTATCACCTTAAAGCTTTATATTTAGAACTTCATTCTTAATACAAAAATCTTTACTATTTTAGAGTCTTTCATCACATTATCTCTGAATGAACACAGTCGAACATAAAAATTCATGAGAAAACTTTATTATAACTGTACAGATAAGTATCTGCCACTGCCATCAGTGAAAAGACATCTTATATGCGGACATGGATATTGGCTGATATTACCAAATATTGGCCAATGCTGATGTCCAGCTAATGTAGTAGTGCATCTCTATCAAACCTGTTAAGACATATAACATCACTTGTGGATTTCTTGTTGTTCTAGAGCTATTTACATGTTTTATAAATGATGCTGATGTAGATGGTCCTATTTCTCGCTGTTAGGCTGTGGCCATCAGGCTGAACCAGACTGCCATCCAGGCGGTCACTCCCATCACCAGTTTCGAGAAGCGACAGGAGGGCTCCCCCAATCCAGACAGGTTAGACATGTCCAAGTCTGAGATGAGACATTTCATCTCCTCTGAACTTTAACATTTAACGCTGTTGCAGTGACATGCCTTTTCTTTAGAAAACTGAAGACTGAGACTGCACCGTTACTTTGGTTTTATATGTAAATTCACTTTTCAATGATGATTTTAGCCTTTAATGCTAGTATTTAGTAAAGATTATTAGTTGTTTTGTCTTTGCACTACATATAATGGGGGGAAGAATCATTGTTGGATAAAATTAAGTAAAAAGAAACTTGGAAGCTTTTTATTTGGAACTGATGACAATGTTAACTGATAAACAGAAATACAAATGTTTGTGGCAAAAAGTCGAAAAAGGCTGGAGCACACCGACAGGTTTAGTATTTTTAATGATGTAAACTGTTTTGCATTTATTGAAACTGTCAGCTGAGAAGCACAGGGTTTTTGCTTGTATCTGCCAGGGGATGTGCACAGAACCTTATTCTGTTAGAAATAAAAATGTTTGCAACTATATTTATCACAATATAAAACTCAGGGTTTGTACATATTTTTCAAGGTCAGATTCAAGCACCTTTGAAGCACTTTTAAGGGTCAATTTCAAATTTTTCCAGCACATACCTTA